>NC_068983.1:16850370-16852438 GCF_001194135.2 Octopus bimaculoides | reverse complement strand
GCATATATATGTACATACCTTCATCTACATGTACATATAGATACATATCTGGGTACATGACGTTGCAAAAGAACATGGACAAAATGATAAACAAGGTACAACAAACAAGCAGGCCACATAGAGAACATATCCTTCATCAGCTGCCACCATTAAAACACCAGCGTTTCGAAGAGTTAGGGCAAGACGCATCGTTAAAATGGCTCTTCCCACGAACACAAATTAAATTTTTTTTTCATGGAGGATAGTGGCGATAGATAGATGTCATCATTGTGTTTATTTTATTAGCAACTTTTCTATGTTTGCATGGATCAGTTAAAACTACACTGAAGTGGACTTTTCTACAGCCAGACACCCTTCCTCACACTGACGTTCATCCATTTCCAAACAAGCTGATAATCCCCCTGTGTTTCAAATAATGAATACCCCACTCATGCTTTCACAAAGGACTGCAGAAAAAACAATACCATTTGCATGCTGACACATAATCAGTGTGCAACATATCAAGAAACTCAAACATACTTTTGCAATGGACTGCAAACAAATAATAACATCTGTATTAAGAGTGAGACTTTTATTTACAATCAGCACACTTACATATGTAATGATGAGGGGGAATATGAACTAGTTCAAACACACACATACATAAATACAATCTGTGGCTATAATGAAGGACACCATTCAAGAGCATCCAAACAGAAGAATTAACCCCCAAACCATGTGGTTCTGAAGCAAATTTATTAACTACATAGACATGCCTGGCAATGTGTCCATTAGTCCCTCTATTTTCTCTGGTCACTATTCCTGGGAGAGCTGTTGGGGTAGAGTCCTCAGGCATTTCCTTCTTAGGGTCCTAACAAAAGCCACCATCATTAAACTTTCCTGCAAAAGGAAATGCTGGACCTCCCTGATGAGGAACTGAACCCAGATCTCCTGAGCAATAGGCAGAGTATACCACCCCTGTATTAAAGACAAAACACACACACACACACACACTTGCATGAAAGTATCATCTGTCAATGCAAATTAGCAAAAGATGTTAACATTGTTCAGGAAATAGAAAAATCTAGAGTCACTTGTGATATTGCATTGAGTTACAGGCACTGCCTTTTCACTCTCATTCTTGGAAACAGTGAAAAAGTTATTGGTCCATTAGATAATTGTAATCAATGATGTCATCCTTCACAAAATGTGATATAAAATTTCATTTAAAAAAATGTACCAAGTTAACATGGAATAATTTTTGCTAACAATAAACTTGTTCCTCTTGTCATTCTTTAACCCTTTAGCATTCAGATTATTCTGTCTAATGTAACATTTATTTATTAGCATTGTTTTGAATTAATCATGCATTGTCTGATAGCTTTCAAATTTTTATGAGGTAACTATTAAATTTTAGAATGATATTGTAGGATAGGTGTGAGGGGCCACATCTGGCCAGTTTGAACATAAAAAAGGTAGAATATATTGGCCGGATATGGCCGGTTTAAATGCTAAAGGGTTAATGTTTCCAAAACCTTGTCTAAAGCCCTCCTAGTTTTCTTCTTTAATGTAGTAGCTTTTCAGTCTTGCAAGTAATAAAGCAACCTCACTGGTTATGGTGCTGTGAAAAAAGGCACCCTGTACACTCTGTAAAATGATTTGTGTTATGGAAGGGCATTTCAGCTATAAAAATCATGTGAAACCGGAGACAGTGAAGCAAAATATCATCCACCAACCCACTGGATCCAGTTGAATTGTCCAACGAACCCTAGTATGGAAAGTGAGCATAAAATGGTGATGCTAATATATAGTATACTGTTTAATGAAGGTAAGATCAACAAAAAAAAAGTACTACATCTGGTGTGAGATAAATATTGTTTAATGAACACAGTATATGCTTTTATGAGCTACTAAGAGTTTCATACAATGAAAACAATACAGACAGAATTCTATAACATGTCTGATGCCTTCACATCTGAAAATTGCATGAAGGCACCAGACATGTTATAAAATGCTGTGTTGTTTTCATTCTATGAAACTATTAGTAGCTCATAAAAATATACATTGTGTTCATTAAACAATATATATA
>NC_068983.1:16839365-16850068 GCF_001194135.2 Octopus bimaculoides | reverse complement strand
TGTATGTATATATATATATATATATATATTGTTTAATGAACAGTGTATATATTATGATACCCCCATCGGTCATGACTGACCATGGGATTGCATCTAGAAAGTTACCCTCCCAGGCACAAGTCCAGGTAAGGTTGTTTATGGAAGACCAGCAGTCACCCATGCATACGGGCCTCCACTCTCCCCGCCACCAGTGTTATCCAAGGGAAAGGCAAAGGGGCCGATACAGCTTGGCACCTGTGACGTTGCAACTCATTTCTACAGCTGAGTGAACTGGAGCAACATGAAATAAAGTGTCTTGCTCAAGGACACAACACACAACCCGGTCCGGGATTCGAACTCACAACCTCACGATCGTAAGCTTGATGTTCTAACCACTGAAACAAGTTAAAAGAAATATATATATATACTTGAGTGTTACCTATAATATGATGGGTAATTTTGGAAGTATACTTTTGCCAACCTGGGTAATACCAGGAAATATGGCATACGTACAATAATTATAATTAAACTTGTATCAAATTTCTTGGTGCTTATGTGAAATCATGAAAAGAATATTAATTTATAAAAAAAAACTTATTTTAAAATAAAATTATATAAAATGACTTTCTTGTTTGCATAATTCCTCTCAAAACTACTCTTTCATATACTCCTTTTCTTCCTCTGTCTCTATGATTCTTTCTCTCTTACTCTGTGTGTGTGGGTGCATGGTATTCCTTTACTCATTGCCTACCAGCAAGCCTAGTATGTATACTCACCCTGTACCTCTTGTGTTAATTCTTTCTGTATCTCTTTCATTCTCCCTACCACTCTCCTTTCATGATGTAAAGCATGACTGGAGAAATCAACCAACTAACCAACATTTGTTAAATATAGATTAAAGTAACAATGAAAAAGCAAAACGTTTGGCATCACTTCAAAAGACCATTTAATTTAGAAAGAGAATATAAACATTAGAGACTGTATGCCTAAATTCTCTACCTAAATTAAATGTCCTTCTAGCTGCCTCTGATAAGCAGTCTCAACACCATACTTTCAGTTGCAGTTCAAGCCAGGGTTTTAGTGGCAAACCTAACTAAGCAGTCATAGTACATACCTATTATTTTATGTCAGTTGATGAAAACTTCTTAAATATATATATATATATCATCATCATCATCGTTTAATGTCCGCTTTCCATGCTAGCATGGGTTGGACGATTTGACTGAGGACTGGTGAACCAGATGGCTGCACCAGGCTTCAATCTAATCTGGCAGAGTTTCTACAGCTGGATGCCCTTCCTAATGCCAACCACTCCGAGAGTGTAGTGGGTGCTTTTATGTGCCACCGGCACGAGGGCCAGACAGGCGGTACTGGCAATGGCCATGCTCAAATGGTGTTTTTTATGTGCCACCTGCACAGGAAATGGATGCGTGGCGTTCAATTAAATAATGATATAAAAAATATATATATGTCTGTGTAGACATATATATATTTATATATATATATATATATATGCATATATGGGTACAGGATGTCACCAACAGTAAACAACATGAAATACAAAAACAAATGAGTTAAGTATGCAAACAATGAGAGAAAAAAATGGAAAACAGGACAAGTAAAGAACGACCCTTCATCAGTTGTCGGCTGTCTATTTACTCCCCATTTCGAGCAATCAATGACAATATGAGTCTTCGAAGACAGTTGCTCCCATAAATACCAAAATAAAATTTTGGATTTATGGAGGGTCTTCAAAACTTGCACTAAGAATAAGCACAAGGTAAAATTATTACCTGCTTTTATAGCAAGTTGATCCAGGTAGTTTATCCCGTCCCCTTCTAACTTTTAGTTCATGCAATTGAAAAAAGCCACATTACTTATGAGATGACCCAATATATATAGATAGATGATAAGCAGCTTTCTTTATTATAGTACAGATGTGACTAATTTAGAGAAACACTACTTTCATTATTCACACATCATCATTCTCATAATGCAACACTTTGTAATTTTAGTTCAAATTGAAAGTGTGAAACTATTTTCACTTTCTAATGAAACCTGGTCGTTGTAGAGCAGTTTCTTTCAAATAACTAAAGCTGGTTGTTGAGATTATGTAGAAGATATGTAAATGAAAAAATATATATATGTCTACACCAACATCATCATCTTCAACATTTTATTTACTGATTTTAGTTGCATTCAAATATGCTGTAAGTTTATGAACTTTTGTTATTTATTTTGCATGAAGTAACATTTTTGCAGGTTATAATAACCTTATTTTTGTATGACATCAAAATCTACTTTGGATACAAATGTTTCATTTTTGCATGCATGTCTTCTTTCTTTTAACTAAGCAGAACTTAGCAATTAATTTTTGTTGTTATTCTACGTGAAATTGGTTTGCAGCATATTTTCCAACTGACCAGTTCTTTAATTTCATCAGATTCTATCATTCTATTGGAAACCTGAAATCAACAGACAGCTATTTACAAAACCAAGCAGACCTGTACACACACACACACATACATATATATCATTATCATCGTTTAACGTCTGCCTTCCATGCTGGCATGAGTCAGACAGTTTGACAGGAGCTGGCCGGGCAGAAGACTGCACTAGAACTCTGTGTTTGTTTTGGCATGGTTTTTACAGCTGGATACCCTTCCAAATGCCAACCATCCCGTAGAGTGGACTGATTGCTTTTTATGTGGTACCAGCATAGGTGAGGTCAGTTTTGGCATGGTTTTTATTGCCAGATGCCCTTCTGAATGCTAACCACCTTACAGTGTAGATTGGATACTTTTTATGTGATGCACACACACACACACACACACACACACCTACCTACCTGCCTGCCAGCCTATCTATCTATCTATCTATCTACATACTGTGCTACTTTCAGTTTCCATTTACAAAATCCATTCACAAAGCTTTTTGATCTGGGGCTATTGTGGACGTGGTTGGGAAGCAAACTTCTTACTACATAGTCATGATGAGCTGCTTTCAGTTCCTATCAACCAAATTCAGAGTGTTGGTCAGCCCTAGGCTATAGAGTATTGATCAACCCTGGGCTATAAAGTATTGGTTAGCCTTGGACCATAAAGTATTGGTCAGCTCTGGGCTATAGAGAATTGGTCAGCTCTGGGCTATAGAGAATTGGTCAGCCCTGGACTATAGTAGAAGACATATACTCAAGGTGATACATAGAGTGATTGAATCTAAAGCTACATGTCTGAGTAGCAGACTTCTCTACTACACAGCCATAAATTGTAACACAGTAATAAACTAACACCTTAGTCAACAAACTAAACATGTTTCTAAAATTTACAAAGTTAGTAAAACAGAATAAAAATAGAAATAGAAGCTAACTTTAACAGTAATATAAACACAAATAAGTGACAGATGTCACCAAATGACTGCAAAATCCAGAGACCTGCTACTCCCTCCAAGCACTTAATACCCTTAGGTAACCTCACATGATGTGATGCTACACATTGTGATCTAAAGTTATAATAGAATTAGTAAACAAGCTGGAATAAGAGATGGACTAGTCATCCATGTAGTTAATCAGGATGTACAAGAAGGTATCATACTTGATATACATGATGACTGTAGTAGTTAACCATTACAAGAGTATCGGCTATTACAGGGGTATCAAGTTACTGGAGTAGGTCATGAAAGTTGCGGACAGAGTTATAGCTTAATTGATTAGGAAGAGAATTAAGCTAGATGAAATGCAGTTTGATTTTATGCAGGAAAGAAGTACTGCTGGTGTCACCTTCCAAGTGAAATAGCTACAAGTACTTGGTTAAGAGAATGTCGTTGTACCCGTCATTTGTTAACCTGGAGAAAGCCTTTGACAGAGTTCTTTACTTGGTGATCTGGTAGTCACTGAGGAAGCTAGCAGTAGATGAATGGGTTGTGAGAACTATACACTCCATACAGAGTTGCTGTTAGCAAGTTGAAAGTTAGCAACAAGAGCAGTAAGAAATTTAGGACTTATTACTCAGACTCCATTTATTTATTGTAGACTTCCAGACCATAACAGAAGAGTTCAAAAATGGATTGTTGTGGAAACAGTTAAACACTGATTACTTTGTCCTTATATCTTTAGTGGAGTTAGAAGAAATTCCAGGTGAAGAAGCAAAATCTGGAATCAAAGAGCCTCAAAGTTAACCTAGCAAAGACTAAGTTTTAGGAAATAGAAAAACAGACAGGACCTCACCACTATCAGGGAAAGGTCCTTACTCAATATGTAGAAATGGAGTGGGTATAAATTTAATACAGTGTATTCAATGGAAACTATAGATATACAAGGAGTGGAATCATAGGCAGGTTAACAGAAACAGCAGAATTTGTATCTCTAAGAATGCATGACAAATAGATGTTCAGGAAGATCTCTAGAGGTAGAAGATAGCTTCTGTTATCTAGGTAATGAAATTAGTAATGGTGGAAGATGTTCTCAAAGTGTATTAACCAGTGTAAGAGCAAAATGTAGGATATTCAGGAATTTATTATCTCTATTGGTAACTGCATACAAACTGCAATGCTATATAGTGAGACATGGTCTTTGAATACAGAGGATTTTAGAAGGCAGGAAAGGAATGAAAGAAGCATGCTCCACTGGATATGTAATGTTAGTGTACATGAATGTCATAGTACAAATGGGCTGAGAGTAAAACTGGGCATAAGAAATAGTGTGCAAGAAAGAAAACTGTGCTGGTATGGACACGTAATGCAAATGGATAAGGGGAGTTGTATAAAGAAGTGCTGATTGTTTAATATGAATGGTGCTTGCAGAAAAAGGAGATTCAGGAAGATATGGGATGAAGTGGTGGAGTCTGATTTCAAGACTTTGAACCTTATGGAGTAGATGTCAAGGGAGTGGTAAGATGCAATTTGATTCTTGAGGAGTCTTTTCCAACTTGGCAAAACTCAGTTCTGGAAGTCTTGTGTGTGTGTGTGTGTGTGTGTGTGCATGTGTATGTGTGTGCATGGATGACAGTGATATGTAGTGGTGTCATAGTTAGAGGAGTAATGAAGGGATGGGTGTTAAGAAGAAAATAGATAGGGAAAGCTTGACAGAGTTAGAGTGAGTGCAGGGGCAGAGTCCAGTAAGTGTATAGACAGAAACATTATAAACATTATGCTTCTAGGAACTAATTTTTGTCATGTCTGATAGCTACTCTCAAGCACAGCAAATTGCTAATCATACTTTCTCATCTCCTCTCTGAGGCTCAGCATTTGGAGATCAGCCTTTACTACTTCACACCATGCCTTCATGGGATTTCCCTTTCCACAAGTTCCATCCATATTTAGCAATCAGCACTTTTTTATACAGATATTCTCATCTATATGTATCACCACATGACTACACCAAAGAAGTCGGTAATTTTTCAGATTAACACCCGCACGATTTTCACTAGGGTTAGGGTTAGGGTTAGGGTTAGGGTTAGGATTAGTGTTAGGGTTACGGTTTTAGGGTCAGTGTTAGGGTTAGGTTTAGGTTTAGGGTTAGGGTTAGTGTTAGGGTTACGGTTTTAGGGTCAGTGTTAGGGTTAGGTTTAGGGTTTTAGGGTTAGGGTTAGGTAATTGTGTGGGTGTCAATCAAAAAATTACCAAGAAGTCTTCTCTCTTCCATAATACATCTGATTCTTCTTATGCACAATTTTCCTCTCAATGCATACCCATACACACACACACAAGTGCACACACATATATGCATGCATTTATATATATATATTATATATATATATACACATACGCACACACACACACATATATATTAATATTCGTATTTGCTGCTATATTTTGTGTATACATAATCGCATGCAAATTAGAATACGCTATTGTAACTTTATTATTGAGTATTTGGTGTGCGTAAACAAGAAATATAAAAAATTAATCTCGCTTTCGGGAGCTTGCAAGATTATCAGCCGACTTGAATATACAGAAAAATACTATGCTATAGGAAAAAAATTATACTATAGTATAGAAAAAATACATTATTATCTTTGAAATAAATGTAACGAAAATAAAATACAATTGAGCTAAGGGAGGTGATACGGGCAGGTGTGTGTGCAGATGCATAAAGTGAGCCTGGATGAAGAGGCCACACTAGGTAAGATACTACAGTAGCATACCTGCAGATACTAAAACGCAAATAGCTTATACAATAGACCAGTATAGTGGACAGTGTTGGAATTATAGCTTTGAAGGTTGTCCAGACCCGTAGTTTATAATGTTATTATTAAATTCGCTACATAGCCTGACCTGGGGGACATTCATACGCAGAGTTTTTTTTTGTGTGTGTGTGTATGTGTGTGCATATATGTATATCTGTATGTATGTATGATATTCATGTTGGTTATCTGGTGCGCGTACACAGTAATGACTATATGCGCTCATAGAGACTATTGTTTATAAAATAGAAATTATTGGATGGGCATACGTTCAGAATGTAAACACGTTCAAATATGTCGTTATAGCATGGTCGACATATATATGCATATTTACAGATTTATATGCATAAGACACATCCAGCCAGCCACACATACACATACATACAATCATATATATACATACGCGCGTGTGTGCGTGCTTGCGCGCGTGGGTGCGAATTTCGCCCCGAATATAACTGAATATATATATATATATATATATATATATATAATCTTCAAGTTTAGGGGGATAAAAAAAAAAAAAAAATATTCAAGGGAAGTAACTGAACGTCTTACCAGTATTATCCGTTTTCTTCTAGCTGTTTATAAATAAATCAAACCCTAACCCTAACGTCAATCAAATCACGTGTGTGATTTATTTATAAACAGAGATGTACGGAGAATACTGGTAAGACGTTCAGTTACTTCCCTTGAATATTTTTATTTATTTTTTTATCCACCTAAACTTGAAGATTACCATATATCTATATATATATATATACACACACACACGCGCGCTTATAAACGTGCACGAGAAAATGAGCATTTGTAATAATGGACACACCCACACACATATGTGTGAATGTATGTATGTGTGTATATATATATATATATATATATGTGTGTGTGTGTGTGTGTGTGTATATAAATAAACACTCACACACACCGCTTTGAGTGATGACGTAATAATAAAGGAAATAGTATAAAGAATAAATGAAAGAATGTGAAATAAATTGTTTTTTCAAAAGGCTCGTTTGTTTTGAAGTTGTAGTGATTCGAATAAAATCCCTATTTTATTAGTTGTATATCTGTTGTGGGTAATGTTATGAAAATGAAAAGTGGGTGTGCGATCGTCCAGAATATAAACAGTGTGTTTGTATGATTAATACGTGGGGTGTTGTGTTTTTGTCTCAGATCGTATAAGAATGATGAGGACGACAAAGCTGCTTTATTTTGAGTGTGGACAAGAGCAATTTTGCCAAAGAAGTGTTGATTAAATCAATTGATTACATTTCTGGTACTTATTTATATACACGTTTGGAATGAAAAGTAAGAACTAACTCAGTTTTGAGGTGACGAAGTGAATTAGGACGGTTAGTAACTTCGCCCGGAAATTTCTAGCTTTCAACAATGATTTCTTGGCATTCTGAGAGACTGCCGATTTCTTTTGATCAAGCAAATGACTCCAATATTTTCAAAAAAAGGGATATTACAACTTAAAACGACCAAAATATATTACGTTCACTTATTTTATCGACCATTGGATAATAACAATTGAGGACTGTTGCTAGGTATTGGAATATCTCCCTCCAGTACTGAGTCAGAATCGATGACAAATCATTAGTCACAAGTCCTAAGATTAATTTCCGTTGATAGGGAAAATAAATAACTCTCACGATCGTGCCTTTTCTAAAACATTACCGATCTTATCGAAATGAATATATTTAAAATAACAATTATCACTAACAACAATGATAACAGTAGGAAAGATTAATAAATACCAACCTGCTCGTAGAAATAGGAAGGTACTAAACATAGATAGGGACACAGGACAAAATACTCCTGCAAATGTTCCCAAGGTCCGCATGGATGAGGAATTCCGTCGTCCGTCATGGTTTCTCTGTTGGGACAATGGATTCGAGATGCAATCGTATGATGGAGGGTACGTGCTACTATATTCCAGGCTGGCATTACTCAGTGATCGGTGTAGTCTCCAGACCCACTGCGACCTTAAAATAGGTGTGCTCTCTGAATATACGATTCTGTGGTCATCTCTAAAGCTGTCAGTATCCAGCTCACCCGAAGTAGCATAACCAGAGAATTCTGTGGCTTTGGTGTTGTCGCTTTCTGCCATATCGTTTGAAAAGATCGACGAAGAACCGATCTGACATAATATAACTATCAGCAGCGCTGGACGGCTGTTTTGTATATATATCACGAGCACTGAAGGCGAATGTGTATAGTGAATGTGTCACAAAGGGAGAGAGAGAGAGGGAGCGAGAGAGAGAGAGGGAGAGAGAGAGGGGTGGTGAAATAGATAGGAGAGGTATATGTAAAACTAGAAAGAAAGAGGAGAAAAAATCAAAAGAGAGATAATTGATATGTTATTGAAAGAATTAATGAGTAAGAGACAGAGGTTTCACAGAAGTTGTTATAAAGTGAAAGAATAATAAAAAGAGGATGGTCAGGAGAAAGAGAGGATAGAGATAAACATCAAAGAGAGAGAACGAAGGAGACGTCATAAAAGGGGCGAGAGGTCATGTAGAGAGAGACATTGTTGTATATGTGAACCTCGGTCGATCACGGAGAAGTTAGGGAAAGAATGAAAGAGATCAAAATAAGTAAACCGGTGCTCCACAAACACCGGCAAGAAAAATGAACTTATGTGTTTTGTTCTGCGGTTGCAGCTTTCACTGTTATTTTATTCTAATTAAGAATCGTTAGTGTGTTGGACAAAATGCAAAGCAACATTTCTTCTGACTCATTACATTCTGGTTTCAAATTCCGCCGAGGTCGATTTTGCCTTTCATCCTTTCAGAATCGACAGAATAAATACCAGTTGAGCACTGGTGCCGATGTTTCAGGTTTTGTACCTTAGTAGAATTATTTGACTCTGACTAGACACCAGTCCAGGTAGTATGGAAGGGAGGTTGAAGATGTGAAACAGACCCACTATCAAAAGCTGGCTTTATTGCCGAACACCAGTATGGTAGAACTAGTCAGTTTATTACGTATTAATAATGGCAAAAGACTAGACTGTATGATTTTTATGTCCCTATAATAGACGGATTCTTTTGCTGCAAGTCAAATTCTTAATTGTATTGCTCTTGCAATTCAGCTGCCTAAGCAACTCCAATTAAAGATTTCCTTATATTCAATGCCATTCTACTGATTGTATATTTCAAGCAATTTCTTCTGTCTGTCTGTCTGTATGTACACAAGCATATATGAATATATGTCTTTTGTGTGTATGCATGTGTGTATGTTTGTATATGTACGTATGTGTGTGAATGATTGTGTATATGTATGTGTATGTATGTACGTATGCATGTGCCTGTATGTATGTTTGTGTGCGTATGCATGTATATAAGTACGTATTTTTGAGTATGTATGTATGAGTGTATGTTTGTATATCTATGTGTATGCATATATATATGTTTGTATATGCATGTGTATATGTAAATGTGTATGTATGCATGAATGTACGTTTGTATATGTATGTATGTATGCATGTGTATATGTATGTGTGTGTTTATGTATGTATGCATGTCCTTTTCTGCTTTTAATCATTTGTATGTGCACGTATGTATGTATGTTTGTGTGTGTATGCATACATATATGTACGTATTTTTGTGTATGTATGTATATGTTTGTATATGTATATGTATGTATGTATGTTTGTATATGCATGTATATATGCATGTGTATATGTAAGTGTGTGTGTATGTATGTAAGTGTGTATGTATGTATGTATGTATGCATGCATGTCCTCTTCTGCTTTTAATCATTTGAAATTTTCCTCTGGGGAAGGAGCTGGTTTCTAACTGAGATACGAATGTTCTATTGTTTGAATGTCGATAACAGTAACAAATTCACTTTTTAAACTTGAGAACACCCTTGCATATTTTTACAGATCTACTTAACAGATTGTTTTTATAATGTATAAATAAGGTGGTTGATATCTTTTTCTGAAAACCCCAGTTTATCAAAATAGTCACTTAGGCATCCACTCACAAAACCAAGTACACTAAATATTGGCATAAATGTGAATTATAATCTAGATATAAGAACTGGAGGTTTTGAAGCAGTTTTCTGTAGTTATGTATGTAAGTATGTGTGTGTGTGTAAATGTATGTGTATGTATGTGTGTACATGTATGTATATATATATATATATAGGGCTATAATTCCTCAACATTAATTCCTCAACATTTTGATAGTAATAAAATGACCTGATACTACTATGACCAGTGAAACCTCTAGATTCTAATACTTTTATAGCCTTGTCCATGCATACTGCTTACACCTTCCCTCTTTTTAGAAGTAATTGTCCCTCTGCTATCACCACTAGATAAGAAACAATAGAATTCTGAGACAGTTAAAACTTTTGTCTAGAATCAATTACTAGCCTGATAGACTCCGCTATGTCAAGATGGACTTATATATTCTTCCTCACATTTGGATTTTATGTATGCTCTCTCCCACTTGGATTTAATATGTTGCCACATTTATAATATGTCTTTTTTCTGCATTTTCGTGCAGCTGAAGATTGCTCTTCATATTG
>NC_068983.1:16835230-16839122 GCF_001194135.2 Octopus bimaculoides | reverse complement strand
ATATATATATATGTGTGTGTGTGTGTGTGTGCTGTATGTATGCATGTGTATGTATGTATGCATGAGTGGAGGCGCAATGGCCCAGTGGTTAGGGCAGCGGACTCGCGGTCATAGGATCGCGGTTTCGATTCCCAGACCGGGCGTTGTGAGTGTTTATTGAGCGAAAACACATAAAGCTCTACGTGGCTCTGGCAGGGGATGGTGGCGAACCCTGCTCTACTCTTTCACCACAACTTTCTCTCATTCGTTCTTCTAGCAGTCAAAATATTATCATTATTACCATTATGGCTGCGATGTTAATACAACTCCAAGCCTTCTGATCAAAAGCGTTCCAGCCAGCTTTCCACCACATTATCTACTTGTGATCCTTTATTAAAGACAATAAGGTGTAAACTGAGAGAGATTTAGCTGCCATTTCTAGCAGATCGAGTGGCCATGGAGGGGCTTCTTTCATTGATTCTATTATCTTTCTTTGTTTTTGCCATTGTATCGCGGCCATCCTGGGACAATGCCTGGAAGGATTTTAATCAAACGAATCGACCTCACTACTCACTTTTGTTAATGTCTAATAGTTATTGTATTGGTATCTACTTGCTGAACTGCTAAGTTGTGGGAGCGTCAACAAATCAACATGGGTTATCAAATGGTGATGGGGACAAACACAAACAAAAAGGTGCATGTGCACATGCGCGCGTGCACACACACACACACACCTGCACATACAGAACGGGCTTGCACACAGTTTCCATCTATCAAATTCATTCAGAAGGCACTGGTCAGCCTGAGGCTATCTTAGAAGACATTTACCCAAGGTGCCATGCCATGGGAATGAACCCAAATTCCAGGGTTGCAAAGTGAGCTTCTCAACTGCACAACCATCATTACAATTGTAATATATTGTTGTTTATTCCTGATCTAAGAAGTTCCACCTAAGACTAGAATTTGAACCACCTATCTGTTGATTGCAGAGCAACCACATTATAAATTGCACCGTAGAACAGCTGTCACTGTTACTACTCTTTCAAATAAGGCACATCTATTTTTATGCTGTTTTTTAACTGCTAGGCATGGCTTAGGGTTTTGCATTCACGATTGTGAGATCATGGTTTTAATTCCTGAGCTGAGCAACGCATTGTGTTCTTAAGCAAAACCTTTCATCTCATGTTGCTCTGCAACCACTTCAACATCTGACATGTGGCACACTATGCATCTGTACAGGCAATGTCTGTTTGATGGATGAAGTGAGCTTTTGTACAGTACAAACTTTTGATCACAGGAAGTTGCATGGAGAATGTAATAGCTAGAATAAGAATAGACTGGAGAAAATTCGGAGAGCGTTTACTTCTGTTAACAACCATAGGTTTCTCTCACCTTTTGAGCATTGGACCTCACAGAGGCAATGACAAATGATTGAGACCTTTGGCAATATGCTGTACTTGAGAAGAAGACCCATCAAGCCAAGTGAAATTGTAGTCATGGCAGATACTGGTGTCATGCAACTGGCACCCATACTGGTGGCATATCAAAGCACCCATTACACTCTTGGAATGGTTGGCTGTAGGAAGGGCATCAAGCCATAGAAACCATACCAAATTAGTCTAGAGTCTGGTGCAGCCCCTCAGTTTACTGGCCCTGATCAAACCATCCAACCCATGCCAGCATAGACAACAGATGTTAAATGATGATGATGATGATGATGATGATGACGATGATAATAATGATGATGATTATATATATATACAAAATCAACTGGAAATATACATGCTATTTAATTTTTCAATAACTTAATCTTATTTCTATTACATCACTAAAATTCTTAATGTCACTTAAATTGAATCAATATAATCAATGGAATTTTGAAGATTTAGTCTTTCTCAGTAATTGATTGTACTACAAGTATCACATTTACAATTGTTTACTGAAAACAATCTAATTCTTCTTGAATCAGTCAGATGGAAATTTCCCTGAATAGATGTTTCCTGTTTTTATATCAATATGACATAAATCTGTTTGTCTGACAGGTTTTTATTCTAAGGAGATTCATGGAAATTCTTAAAATGTCTAACAATACTCTAAGTGAGTGAAGATTTTGCATTAGTAACTTTCTCTAAACTTGGCTTGTTCTAATCCATTTCGTGGAATTACAGAAATGTTTTGTTCAATATTTGGTTCTATTTCTGGTCCAAGGATTAAGTAAAATCATGCAGGTTTTACTTTGGTACCCCTGCTAGTACACGTTAAAATACGGTAGTTATAATTAAATAGTAAATATTTCTGCTTTGGCAAAAGAGTGCTTTCCTACTGTCTAAAAGACTGCCAAGCCATACTGGGTTTTTTTTACTGTTATTTTTTCTCTTGGGTGCTTATATTGCCATTATCTGAGACATATTTGGGTACTAGACAGAAATTGTGACCACTACCACAAAAAAATAAAGAAAAAATTCACTGATATTAACTCTTTCCATTATTTACATTTGACGGATATTTGTCCTCATCTTCTTTGTTGTTAACACAACGTTTCGGCTGATATACCCTCCAGCCTTCGTCAGGTGTCTTGGGGAAATTTCGAACCTGGGTTCTCATTCCTAACGATGTTACTATTATTATATTATTATTATTATTATTACTATTATTAATCAGGTCGCTGCCATGAATCGAACTTGGAATCTTGGGGTTGGTAGCCTGCGCTCTTAACCACTACGCCATATGCCCGTGGGCATATGGCGTAGTGGTTAATAATAATAATATAATAATAGTAACATCGTTAGGAATGAGAACCCAGGTTCGAAATTTCCCCAAGACGCCTGACGAAGGCTGGAGGGTATATCAGCCGAAACGTTGTGTTAACAACAAAGAAGATGAGGACAAATATCCGTCAAATATAAATAATGTAAATAATGTAAATAATTCCTCATCTCTTAAATATAGAACTGTATTAACTCTTTCCTTCCCCTCCTCCACCTCCTCTGACTTTCACAAAAGGGAAAAAACAGTATCTTCCCACACAGTCACTTTATAGCACACATCCGGCTTTCTCAAGTGACAAGCCTCTTTCTCAAACAACACACACACAACACACACAGAGCCATCAATAGAAATATTCTGGTTTAGCTATAGTCAGTTATTTTCTAGAATACAACACTTAACAACACAGACTTTATATAGGCCACATAACTTTTATCAGTGCCTATCAGAGTCACATGTCTTACTCAAAACATTAAATATTCTAGACATGTTACTTCCCTGCATTGTGGTTGTTTGGGGCATACAATCAACCAATGCTGTAGCTTTCTGGGAATCTTTCTGTCATCTGAGATAATTTATTTTAGTGTGTGTGTGTGTGCACGTGCATGCGTGTGTATTTGTGTGTGTGTGTGTGTATGTGTGTGTGTGTGTGTGTATAGTAGAATAAGAGATAGAAAGTCCTTGGTACCTGAAAAAAATAAATAGAAATGGTGAAGTAAAGCCAATAGAAATGACTTTTCTGATAATTTTTCCACTTTAATAAATGGAGTAGGTAGTAACTCTATAAGATGTACCCGGTGCAAGCTATGGACACATAAGAGGTGCAGCAACATCAAAGGCAGGTTAACTAGCAAGTTAGTTTTTGTTTGTGGCAGATGTTCAGGTGCAATAAAGACTGCAAACAAACAGGAAACAACTTCTATCTCATTCCAGGGTGAAAAACTAGAGGTAGTCGATAGCTTCCGCTATCTGGGCGACCAAGTTAGTAGTGGGGGTGGGTGCGCTGAAAGTGTAGCTGCTAGAATAAGAATAGCCTGGGCAAAGTTTAGAGAGCTCTTACCCCTGCTGGCGACAAAGGGACTCTCACTCAGAGTAAAAGGCAGACTGTATGACGCATGCGTACGAACAACCATGCTACATGGCAGTG
>NC_068983.1:16830399-16834511 GCF_001194135.2 Octopus bimaculoides | reverse complement strand
TAAAAGCACCCACTACACTCTCTGAGTGGTTGGCGTTAGGAAGGGCATCCAGCTGTAGAAACTCTGCCAAATCAGACTGGAGCCTGGTGTTGCCACCCGGTTTCACCAGTCCTCAGTCAAATCGTCCAACCCATGCTAGCATGGAAAGCGGACGTTAAACGATGATGATGATGATGATGAAGTTACAAGGTGTTTATAAAAGTGACTCTGGTAGGAGTTTCTCACTTAAGAATTTTCAAACATTTTGAAAAAGAACTCCTACCAGAGTAACTTTTGAAAACACCTAATAACTTATAAACATCTAATTATTCATTTCTACTCTAGGCACAAGGCCTGAAATTTTTGTGGAGGAGGGCCAGTTGATTAGATCGACCCCAATATGCATCTGGTACTTAATTCATCAACTCCGAAAGGATGAAAGGCAAAGTTGACCTCAGCGGAATTTGAACTCAGAACATAAAGACAGATGAAATACCACTAAGCATTTGGCCTGGCATGCTAACGTTTCTGCCAGCTCACCACCTTATAAACATCTAATTATTAAAGCGGAAAAATTATCAGATAAGCCATTTCTATTAATTTTTTCACACACACACATATAAACTAGCTGGTATACCCGGTAATTCCCTGGGGGTAAAGTTGTTCTATTGAAGTGCCTTATTACTCTGATATAAGAAAACAATTTCGTTATAACTGCCACAAAAGGTGTATTTTCCGTCATGAAAAAGTACAAAAACTGTCAGCTGGAGGAAGGAGAGATTTTTGGAGGTTGGCTACAAGGTCTCAAAAGAACATGTGACCATTATGTTGGGAAGAAATTGGGCAGGAGATTTTAAGTTAGAGCCATTGCTTGTGTATCATGCACACAACCCCCGTGCCCTGAAGAACATACCCAAGGCACCTATCCCTGTTATATGGATGGGTAATTCAAAAGCATGGGTTACTGTTGTTGTTTTTGAAGAGTGGTTCTTCAATCATTTTATCCCAGCAGCAGAGAAGCACTGTAAAGAGAAGAGGATTCTTTTTAAGGTTTTACTTATCTAAGATAATGCCTCTGGCCACCCACAAAACACTGTAGATTTTGACCTCAATGTTACCGTCGTGTACCTCCCTTTGAACACCATGTCTCTTCTGCAGTCAATGGATCAGTGAATAATTGCTATCCTCAAGTGTTACTATATGAAGCGCATGCTGCGGCAAGCAATAGCTGCAGCTGATCTTGATGTGACTTTTGGAAGAGATACGATATCTACAAGGCTGCACAGAACATAGCAGTGGCATAGAATGATGTAGAGAGCATGGCTATGAATGGTGTATGGAAAAAGCTATGCCTGCAATTTGTGATTGATTTTAAGGGGTTTGATAATGTTGCCATCAACAAAACGTTGGTGACTACAAGCAAAGAACTGGAAATGGATTTGGAGGAGGAGGATTTCACAGATTTATTTGAAAAAGACAAGCAGCCTCAGATGAACGAGGATTTAATAGAGCTTCACAAGTAGCAAAATAAAGAAGAGGAAGTCGAACCTGAACCACATCACTTTATCATTAAGAAAATGCAGCAAGTATTTGCATATATTGAAAAAGGTCTTTCTATGTTTGAGGATATAGATCCAAATGCTCAATGCTTTTCCAAGATTATGGGGGTGGGCTTGTCACAAAGCCTTTGCTTCTTATGATGTAATCCTTGAGGAAAAGAAGAAGACAGTTTAAGGAACTCTCAACTAGTTTTTTAAGTGCATCGAACAAGAATAGCCAGAGTCAGCTGCTGATGTTGACAATCCACAGCCATCTACATCCACGATGTAAACCACCAAATTGTACGTACGTATTGGTAAATTTAAAATAATTTAGTTTTTTTTTTTACTATAGCAAAATAATGATAATTACTGAATTTGTTTTTTAAGCTTTAAAATGGCTTTTATTTTACCATGTTTTATTGCAAACCGCATTCATAAATAAAGCGTTGATGTACAGTAAACACTGCCAAATTGTATTCGTAAATTTAGATTACTTATTTACTGTATTGTATTAAAAAATAAAAATTATTTGTTCCTAAACTTAAAATAGCTTTTTATTAACTATGTATTATTGAGAATGCATTCATAAATAAAGTACAGAACTGGGAATGGCTATTATTGGTTTAGCTTAGCGACAAGTAAATTTGGCCTAGCCTAGCCTAGAGAAAGTTAATTCAACTTAAGTTGTGTCTCCTGGAACCAATTAGCGACATAGGATGAGGTATGCCTGTGTATATATATGCATATATATATATACATACATATATATATATATATATATATATATATATATATATATATATATATATATATATATATATATATATATATATATATATATATATGTACACACATCACATACACACACATACACATGCACACACACATATATGGAGAGCGAGAGAGTGAGAGAGAGAAAGAGAGATAGATGTATCATCATCATCATTTAATGTCCATTGTTCATTCTGGCATGGATTGGACTGACACAGGTTAGCTGGCAAGCTAGAGAGCTGCACCAGACTCCAGTCTGATATGGCATGGTTTCTATGGCTGTGGATGCCCTTCCTAATGCCAACCACTTTACAGAGTGTGCTGGGTGCTCTTATGTTGCACTACATGAGCACTCCCATGTAGTGATGGCACGAGTGCTTTTTACATGGCACAGGACTCTTGCAGGCTAATCCCCTTCACCAGAGGGAGTAGCCTTAACACTTTTGCTGTGGAGTACGAGTCTTCTTAAGTACAAGGCACCAGGCATCTTGGTCCTTTGTCATTTCATCTGAAAGGATCAGCTTCCTGAGGTTGTTCTTCAGTACTTTGTCCCATGTCATCCTGGGTCTCTCACTTCCATGTGTTCCATTTACTTTGAGAGATCAGCACTTCTTTACGGAACTGCTGGCATCCATCTGCACTTTATGGAGCTGTCCGCATCCATCTGCAGTAATATTACAGTAATATCAGCACCAAGCAGTGTTTAGGCATAAGTGAACTTTAGGTTAAAATGTGTTTGTGACATATTTCAACTGCTAAAGGCAAATTTACTGCAGTTTGTGGAGAAAAAGAATTCTCTCTTATGGTAAAAACGCTGTAAAAACACCATGTCTGTCCAGTGCTAGAACAGATTTGGTGTTTTTACACCTTTTATGTATATTTGCATGCATTTGAGACAATATATTCAGCACTATATTGTCCAAAGTGTCCTTTCTTTTTCTGCGTCAGCAAGGTGGAATTAGAAAGAAATTTCTCTGTTTCTCATTTTTCTTTAGAGGTGATTAAGTGTGATTTAATGGGAATTTGGTTGTTATTTCCAAAAAGTCATGTGACCACATAGAGGCTTTTCTTTGGCTTGTTAGTAACAGCTTTGTTTCAAGTGGGGAGGAAAGGTGGTAATTTCCAGAAATAGATAGAATAGAGTTTGTTCAAATAATTTATAATTTAAGTAATGTGACTGCAGGAAACAAGTTGAGAGCTAAGATTAATCTTTGTTGTGTATCAATACTCTCTATGTACAAATACGTCCAGAGTTGACTTTGTATTGTATTAAAATACTCTAGTTGTTACAATATCTAAAAAGTACTTAAAAGTTGATTGTAAAAAAACAAAAACCAAATTGTCTGTTGTTTGAAACCTAGTCTGTATGTAATATATAAGTGTGGGTGGGTGTATGTTTGTGTCTCCTTGTCTTAGCATTGTGATTGTTGTAATTGTATGTCATTTATTTGCAATATTCTGCAGAAACATGTTTCTCCATGGGGAAATATTACGATGCTTGGAAGTAGGTGAGGGTTGGTGGTAAGAAGGATATTTGACCATAGAAAATTTCTCAATAAACTTCAACTGACCCATGTAAGCATAGAAAAATAGACATTAAAACAGTGATGATAAAGATGATGATGATGATGATATTCTTTTATTCTTTTACTTGTTTTTTTTTTTTTACTTTGAGAACTGCCTTATATACATATCTGGAAATAAAGCTTGTTTATATATATATATATATATATATATATATATATATCATCATCATCATCATCATCATCATCATCATCGTTTAATGTCCGCTTTCCATGCTAGCATGGAAAGCAGACGATA
>NC_068983.1:16820643-16830389 GCF_001194135.2 Octopus bimaculoides | reverse complement strand
ATATATATATATATATATATATATCATCATCATCATCATCATCATCATCATCATCATCGTTTAATGTCCGCTTTCCATGCTAGCATGGAAAGCAGACGATAAACGATGATGATGATATATATATATGTATGTATAATGTATGTATATGTATATTTATACACACACACACGCATGCATATATATATATAAATGTATACACACTTGCATGTATATATTATGTGTATATCTTTTAGCAATGAACATTGATGACAGAACTGATGAATTGGTGCTTTTGAAAATAAATACTTCATGATATTTGTGCCACCCAAGTTACACAGATGATCCCTTGCCACTCTTGCTTTGCAAATGAATCAATAAATCATGGTTGGTGACAGGAAAGGTATTTTGCTGGAGAAAATATGCCTCAATAGACTCTGTCTGACCGATGAAAGCATGGAAAAGTAATTGCTGAAAAGAATGATACTAGTTGCTTAAGTAGGCAAGTTTCCCCTCTCTATGTTACCATTGTTATCCAAGGAAAAGACCAGTACTTTGGGCTTTGATACAATATAACCTCATTGTCACAGCAAGTGTTGTTCCCAGAACACAAAGGGTTGGAACAGATACTATACTGCAAAGCATCTTGTCTGGCCCTCTAACAGTTTACCAATTCCCTCTTTGATTTTACTGTGGTTTATTTAATATTCTTAAGAAATATTCTTGATGTGTAAGAAATCACCCTATTTTCCACCATACAAGTTTAATTTCTCAGACCAAAATTTATAGCCAAAATCAGTTGGTCAACTTATGTATCAAGATGACTTTGGAGGACTCAAAATTTCATGTGAAATGCAGCAGGATTTTGAAAGATAGTGACAATGTTTGAATGTTTACACATATTTATATGATATACTCTATCAAGCATCTGACTGAATTCATGTCCCTGCAGTTAAATGGTTTGAAGACTTGAACAATGATAATGAAATAATAATGTTTTGGGGCATTGCCACACAGCGATAAATTTGTGTGGTGGAGAGGGTATTCTTCAAAGAAAAACAAGTGCAGGGAAAAACTTCATTAAAAGACTAAAGTTCTTGTTAAATTTCTTCCAAGTGGCTAAAATTGAGTGGGATCTGTAGAAATTCTACAGAATAAAAAAGATTAAGAGAATCTATTTAAGAAAGGAAGGATGATTTACAATTTTATTTCTATTTTGCTAAGTATTTCACTTCCAGTCACAATAATATATTATATTTTGAAATTTCATTCTACTAAGCACTTTGTATTTCTCTCTTTCTTTCTACCTCTTCAACAATCTTTTTAACCATGTAATTCTCATCTTCTTGTCTTTAACATTTCTCTCTGTTCACCTTTCACTTCCATTAACTCTCTCTCTATCTCTCTCTTAATGTAGCTGCCTCCCCTGCCCATTTCCATTTATCTGCCTTTCTTTAACCTCACGACTAGAACTTTACCCTCTGCTAAATATTATATCCTAAACGTATCTCTTTCTCTTTAACTTTTCCTCCCCACCCTACAGCATGTTGGTAACACTTCTCTCTCACTGTCTTTTTCTCTTGCTCTTTGCCTCTCCCTTCAACTAACCACGTGATGCATTTGGCCATGTACCTCTTTCTCCACTTCTTCCTCACTTCTTTATTCTCTACTCACACTCCTCACTTCCTCCTCTCTCTCTCTCACTCTTACTCCACCTTCACTTCCACCTCTCTAACTAACTAAAGTATAACGGTTGAACAAACGAGGAGATTATTATATAGATTAATTGTATGCTAGAAAGTATGGCATAAAGCTGTATTCATTTGCCTTCTATGGTTGATAAAGTAAGTGCCAATCAAGTAATGGGTTGATGTACATTGGTAAAATTGTTAACACATCAGACAAAAGGTCAACGATAGTTAATTATGGCCTTTTATTTTCTGTGTTCAAATCTTTGCTTTCATTCTTCTGGAGATAATAAAATAAACTATCAGTCAAGTACTGGGATTGATACATACTCCAATAATACATTCTAGATGTGAATGGAATCATAAAAGAATACCCTCTCCATCATACAAATTTATGGCTTTGTGGCAATGACAAAAAAAAAATTATTTCATTATCATTGTTTGAGTCTTCAAACCATTTAACTGCAAGGACACGAATTCAATCAGATGCCTGCTGATAAATTTTATACTTACTAATTCTATCTATTCAATATGAGTTGTATAGAGTTCTCGTTTTAATAGATAAACTCTGAATCAAAAAAAAAAAAATAATGTATATTTCAAATGACATTTATTATGTTTATAAACAGTGCAGAAAATGTAAAATAGATTTGAAATATATATAAAAAAAAATTTGTTGGAAAACGTAGCACTAAAGCAACATACCATTAGTCTGGTTAGCAGAAATGTATTAGAAAGAGAAGACAAGAGATTTGTGTCTGAGAGAGGATTAAGATTTGTAGCTTGTGTGTTAGGTGATGGGTAATGGGGGTCTAGGTTGGATAACAGATCACAAAGTTAGCTTAACAGAAAAAGAAAAAAATATTCAACAGATTAATTATCTTCATTCATTTATCTTCTACTTGTCTCAGTCATTAGAGTGTAGCCATGCTGGGGCACTGTCTCAAAGTATTTTAGATGAACAAATTGATTCTAGTACTTATGTTTCTTTTTAAAGCCTGTTACTTTTTCTATCAGTCTTTTTGTCAAACTGCTAAGTTATGTGGACGTAAACACAACACTGGTTGTCAAGTTGTCAAACAATGGTGGAGGACAGACACAAGGTCACACACGCGCACACACACACACGTGCGCGCACACACACACACACACACACACACACACACACACACACACAAAACAGGCTTCATTCAGTTTCTGTCAACTGAATCCACTCACAAGGTGTTTGGTTGGCTTGAGGCTATAGTAGAAGACACTTGCCCAAGGTACCACACAGTGGGACTGAACCTAGAACCATATGGTTGAAAAGCAAGCTTCTTATAACACAGTCACACCTATACCTGTTGTGCTTTTCCATAGATTTCTTTCATAGATTTAATCCTTTAGCATTCTGATTTCTTTATCAAATGCAATGCTTATTTATTCACATTATTTTGATTAATCATGCATTATCTTGTAGCTTTGAGATTTCAATGGTGCAATTGTTCTAGTTTTAGAATGGCATTTTATGATACATCTGAGAGGTCAGATCTGGCTGATTTGACCACAAAAGTAGAATATTTGGGCCAGTTATGGCCAGTTTGAATACTAAAGGGCTAAAAGTGTTTTGCTGGAGTGGAGTGGAAGAAAACAGTGTGATTGATGACTAAAGAATAATGGTCTGATTATTTGGAAACTTTAGACAAAGAATTCCCCCATCAAAAGCAAAACAAAACAAAAAACGACCAACAGCAATTAAAAAAACAACAAAAGGCAAAAGATGAATGGCAAGAAGTAGAGAAATGGATGAAATGAGTTAGAGCCTGAGTGAAGTATAGACATCATCTCATATAATAAATAACCTGTTATAAAAGTCATGTAACAATGTATCAGTGCTCTGATTGAAGAGGTCTATTGTTATGGAAGTTGCAGAGGAGAATAGACAATATTTTTTATCTTTTATCTTTTACTTGTTTCTGTGACTGGACTTTGGCCATGCTGGGGTACTGCCTGGAAGGGTTTAATCGAATAAATTGACTTCAGTACTTAAGTTTTAAGTTGGTACTTATTCTATTGGTTCTTTTGTTGAACTGTTAAGTTATAGGTCACTGGCTATTCGCGACAGCAGTGTCTGTTCTGGCACTGTTATCTATATATATATAAAGATTATCAAACCATAAACTAACGCTGATAATATACTTCAAAAACACTACAATTATAAACTTCCTTATTAGTAACTGACCACAGGTATGTTAACCTAAAAACAAGTTACTAATGATGAATGTGGTTTACAAATTTGATTGCAAATTGGAAAGTTATAAACTTCATGACTACAACTACTGTATTGCCCATAAAAGTGTGACACTGTCCTGTGAGCTTGCCATGAACTTACATCAAGGAATCAATTGCAATGCACTGCATGGCACAACCCAAGTAAAGTAGATGGGAAAACATTAGCTGATAACACATTTATAGTCTACAGAATTACAATAATAGACAATGATGGAAACAATACTTATAACCCATCACAATGAAAAATAAACACAAATGGCATACATGAGCCACAAATAAATCTAAACATATATACATCTACAAGTGACATATACATCTTACAGACAGAATTGAAATTCCATTAGCAAAACCTAAGCCAGTCACATTAGCTCTGCCTACTATAAAGAGGCACTTCATTTTAAAGATAAGACTGTTGAAGTTTACTGCTTCAAATAAACATTAAGGAACTCATATGAAAATATGAAACCCCCACTAAAAAATAAACAACCAAACAAAGAACATTATAAAAACCACTGAACTTCTGTCATTTTTCTATTTTTTCCATAGAAATACCTACCTTCTATATATATATATATATATATATATATATATATAATAGTACAAAGAATATGTATGCATGTATACACACATATATGTACATACTTACATCTACATGTGTATATAGATGCATATCAGGGTACAGGATGTTAGACAAATGAACTACCGACAATGGAATGAACACATAGGAAAACAGATAGCCACTTGGAATTATTTCTTCGTTAGCTGCCTCTATTCTAACTAGACGTTTCAAAGATAAGGCAGAATGTACTCTAGAATAGTCTCTTCCTGAGTAGTGGATCGACCCACTAAACAGAGGATTCCAAGGTGGTGAACACAAACCAAGACAGGAAAAAATGGACAGTGAAAACAACATTAAAAAGCCGTACGGCCAAACGTGAATCTGATATTGAACGCACCCTTACACGCATATACAGACACAAATATGCACACATATAACTGATATATGCATCTATAAAATTCTACATACACATACATATATAATCACATATACATATATATGTACATATATGGATATGTGGTGGATATTTATGTCTGGAGTAATGTGAGGTTGTTGTTATTTCATTCATATTTTCTGTTGAGTTAATTTTCCATCTCTAATGCATATATTGCTTCCTCTAGTTGTTTTAATGTGAGGTTATGTGGGTACATTGATAGAGTTTTTGCTTCAATATTGTTGGTAGAGGAGTGATGTTGCTGTCTTTCCCTTATACTTGTGCCAGTGATCATCTCTTCTTTCTTATATGTTATAGGCTGTTTCAACTATTTCAGTGGTTCTCAACCATTTTTTTGCTAATGAAAACCTTCGATTCCTATTTCACTCCACTGGACCTCCATAACCATTCAGTGTATATAAAAAAAAAATACTGTATTTTTATACTTAAACATCATTAGGGATTGCATAACAGATTTAAATACTTTGTGTATTGTAGACGTATAAGCAATTTATTGCAGATGAATTTTAACAACAAAATCTTATATGGACCCCCACACCCACACTAAGGTACATATTGATACTAGTTGAGAACCCCTGATTTATATAATCTGAGGTGGTATTCTTCCATGGCTTTCATTTGGATGTACAGCATTTATAGCGTTATACTTTTTCTTTGGATTACTTTTGTATACAAAGCAATTGTTATTGGCACAGGTGGCCTGTTTGAAAGGATACATCTTATCTGTGAGCTAATGGATCTGCTTGACTTTCATTCAATTTCAGTTTTAATTCCTCTTAAAATAGTTGAAAAGCTAGTTCTTGCTAATATGAAAACACACACACACACACATGCACACACACTCATGCACACACAATCATACATATATAAATAATACATACTTACATATACATACATATATGCAAACAAATACATGCATCCACACATATATAGACATATATCCACATACACACACACACATTAATATACACACGAACACACATTATCATCATCATTTAATGTCCATCTTCCATGGTAGCATGAGTTTGTTTGTCAGGAACTGGCCAGCTAGAGATCTGTCCAGGCTCCAATTGTCTGTTTTGGCAGGGTTTCTATGGCTGTATGCCCTCCCTATTACCATCCACTTAACATACTGTACTGGGTGCTATGTTTGTAGCTGTGCGTCTGCCACACACAAAGACTATTTTCTCTGTTAACCTTCCTCTGATATTGCTGCACCTCTTATGTGTCCATTGCTTGCATCAGGTACACCTTAGAGAGTTTCTGCCTATGCTTTTCTACATGTCAAGCAGAGTCATCTACCTGAAGGGATTTATGATTTGTTTTCTTTCCTACTTGCTAAAACTTTGGTTTTTGTTAAATCTACTCTGCCCTTTGATTCCAGATCTTGCTTTCACACCTAATTGCATAGAGGAGCTCCCAGGGGCAGGCTGTCTTAAATTCCTGTTATCAACTGGAAGACTACGATGAACAAAAAGTAGCTGAGGACTGATCCTTGGTGAACTCCTACTTGTACACTGAATTCATTGCTATGCTCATTGCCAACCTTCATCTTACTAACAGTGTCCCTGCACATGGTTTGTACAGCTCTCACCAGTGACTCCTCTATTCCTAGTTTCTGCAATGACTACCAGATAAGGGATCAGGGAAACCTGTCAAAGGCTTTCTCCATGTCAACAAAAGCCAAATACAGAGGTTTATTTTTGGCTGGGTACTTCTCCTTGGCATAAAACCAAACTGCATCTCAGGATATTTAGGTATTATCTAGAACCATATGGCTAACAAAGTGAGATAAGTGTGACAATCGAACAATAGAGTTAAATAACAGATAAATATTTATAGTAATTCAGAAGGATGCCATGAACAAACATGCCACTCTGAAGTGTAGTTAGTAATATGGTTTCTAAGTAAGATTTGACTATCACATTAGGTTAAATGACTTCGTAGAAGTTCCTATGTTAGTTTAGTGGACTGAGTTGTGTTAACTATTATCATTGTTGTTTAGCTCTAAATTGAGATTCAATATATTGAAATTGTTAGCATGCCTGGTAAAATGCTTAGTGACTTTTGTCTATTTGCACATTCTGAATTTAAATTACATCATGGTCCGCTTTGCCTTTCATTTTCTCGGAGTTGATAAAATAAGCACCAGTTGAGCACTGGGGCTAATGTAACAAACTTAGCCCACTGCCCAATGTGCTATGCAGTGGGACAAAACTTTGATGCTAGCTTTAATGTTAGTCTAGAATGAAGTATTCTTGGAAAAGGTAAAACCTATCATCTCAAGAATCTACAACATGTAATTCAAAAGAAATTATAATAAAAATGTTTATTATATTGTATTTTTTTCTTGTTTCAGTCACTGGACAATGACCATGTTGGGGCACTGCCTTGGAGGGTTTAGCTGAACAAATTGACCCTAGTACTTATTTTTTAAGAAGTTTGATACTTATTCTATTGGTCTCCTTTGCCACACCTTTAAGTTACAGGGATGTAAACAAACAAATACTGGTTGTCCAGCAGTGTGGAGGAGGACAAAGACAGACACAAATACACACACACACAATGGGCTTTTACAGTTTCCATCTACTAAATTCAGCCTAGGGCTATAATAGAAGACACTTGCCCAAGGTATCATGAAGTGGAACTGAACCTCAAACCACGTGGTTACAAAGTGAGTTTCTTAACCACCACAGCCATATGTGCACCAATATATTTATTTCTGTTACACTTATTTTTATTTCTATTTCTATTTCTTCTAGAAATGATTTTCTCAGACCTGATCTATTTTTTAAATATTTGTATTTCAGAATTTATTTATGGAACAGAATCTATTATTATCTTAATTAAACTATTTCAATTAAGCAATAATAAATGACTTTGTTATTGCTTTAAGTTGTTTAAAGATACTAGAATTCATTTGGCCCACCTACAACCAAGGAGACAATGTGGTCATCCAATCTGCTAGAAATAAACGTAAAATCTCTTTTAAGAGTTTCAGATCATGCACTTCAACCTAGCATTTTGCTATTTTATACTTAAAGCCTAATATTTGGCATACTCTTTTACTCTTTTATTTGTTTCAGTCATTTGACTGTGGCCATGCTAGAGCACTGCCTTAAATCAAACAACTCAACCCCAGGACTTATACTTTATAAGCTTAGTACTTTATCACACAGCCATACCTACACCTATAAAGCCAAACCTGTGCCTACAAAGCCAAGCCAAGCCTACAAAGCTAAGCCTGCCCCTATGATGTCCAGAAACCTTCAAAATCATTGCAATATACTTCAGTAATAAGATCCATAAAACACATTGGTTGGTTTCTAATGACACGGATATAAACACATTATTACTGCTTCACCATACTGTAATAAATATGTCTTATCTAGGTTATTGATAGTCAGACCTTCTAAGGTTACTATTATGTTATTGGTATATCCTGAAGCTTCTTTCGTTGTCAGCATTATCGTAATATTACATGACTCAAAATTATTTAATGAAGTTGCCAATGTGATTTAGCATTTTTATCTTTTAATCTTTTACTTGTTTCAGTCACTTGACTGCAGCCATGCGGGGACACTGCCTCAAACATATCAATTCAAGGGCTTATTATTTTTTAAAGCCTGGTACTTATTCTATTGATATGCTTTGCTGAACTGCTAAATCATGGGGATGTAAATGCATCAACACTGGTTGTGAAGTGGTGGTGGTGGTAGGGGATAAATACAGACACAAAGACACACACACGCATAAATTTATATATATATATATATATATATATATATATATATCATCATCATCGTTTAACGTCCGCTTTCCATGCTAGCATGGGTTGGACGATTTGACTGAGGACTGGTGAAACCAGATGGTTACACCAGGCTCCAATCTGATTTGGCAGAGTTTCTATGGCTGGATGCCCTTCCTAACGCCAACCACTCAGAGAGTGTAGTGGGTGCTTTTACATGTCACCCGCATGAAGGCCAGTCAGGCGGTACTGGCAACGGCCATGCTCAAGATGGTGTATTTTATGTGCCACCTGCACAAGAATCAGTCCAGGGGCACTGGCAATGATCTCGCTCGAAAATCCCACGAACGCCAGTCAGGCAGTACTGGCAACGGCCACGGTCAAAATGGTGTATTTTATGTGCCCCCCCACACAAGAGCCAGTCCAGGGGCACTGGCAACGAATATATATATATATATCGTTTTTGGATTTGGTTTGCAAGATTCTTTATGTGAGTTCACGTGTTGAAGCATATTCTGTTGTGTCTGGGGAGAGCCATTCTCTTCTAGTGCCTTATAATTTAACACACACACCTGTAAAATTTCCGCTTATTTCTTTTTTCTTTTTATTTTCATTTCTTTTTTTGTGTTAAATTATAAGGCACAAAAAGAAATTGACTCTCCCCAGATACAACAGTATCATCATCATCATCATCATCATTTAACGTCCACTTTCCATGCTAGCATGGGTTGGACGATTTGACTGAGGACTGGTGAAACCGGATGGCAACACCAGGCTCCAATCTAAATTTGGCAGAGTTTCTACAGCTGGATGCCCTTCCTAACGCCAACCACTCAGAGAGTGTAGTGGGTGCTTTTACGTGTCACCTGCACAAAGGCCAGTCAGGCGGTACTGGCAACGGCCACGCTCAAAATGGTGCATCTTATGTGCCACCCGCACAAGAGCCAGTCCAGGGGCACTGGCAACGATCTTACTTGGCTTGCCGGGTCTTCTCACGCACAGCACATCTCCAATGGTCTCGGTCAGTAGTCATCACCTTGGTGAGGCCCA
>NC_068983.1:16818415-16819375 GCF_001194135.2 Octopus bimaculoides | reverse complement strand
TTCTTAATACCTCACAGATGCAACTGTTTCACTGACTTTCCACATAGGTGTACTTATTTGGTAACACTCTGCTCAAGTTACTTTCTTACATAGTTACATTCGAACACAGAAACAACTCCTCTACATATATATATATATATATATATATCATCATCATCATATATATATATACACACACACACATACACACACACACACATATATATATATACACACACACACACACACGCACACACACATATATATACACACATACAAACAACAGGCTTCTTTCAGTTTCCGTCTACCAAATCCACTCACAAGGCTTTGGTCAGCCCAGGGCTATAGTAGCAGACACTTGTACAAGGTGCCACACAGTGGGACTGAACCCAGGACTATGTGGTTGGGAAGCAAGCTTCTTACCACATAGCCATGCCTATAAATAAAAGTATTTACATCCTCATAACTTAGCGGTTCAGCAAAAGAAACTGATAGCATAGTTACCAGGCTTAAAAAACAAAAGTGCCAGGGTCAATTCTTTCAACTAAAATTCCTTTAGTTGAATAAATCAATGCCAGGACTTATTCTTTGTAAGCCTAGTATATATATTCTATCAGTCTCTTTCACTGAACCGTTAAGTTATGGGGACGTAAACACATCAACATTGGTTGTCAAGCAATGGTGGTGGGGATAAACACAGACACACACACATAAATGCACACACACACAAACAAATATACACATATGATGGGCTTCTTTCAGTTTCCGTCTACCAAATCCACTCACAAGTCTTTGCCCAAGGTGCCACAAGATGCCACATAGAGGGACTGAACCCAGAACAATGTGGTTGGGAAGCAAACTTCTTATCACACAGCCATACCTGTCGTCGTCGTCGTTTAACATCCGCTTTCCATGCTAGCATGGGTTGGACGATTTGACTGAGGACTGGTGAAACCAGATGGCTACACCAGGCTCCAATCT
>NC_068983.1:16817134-16818405 GCF_001194135.2 Octopus bimaculoides | reverse complement strand
GGACTGGTGAAACCAGATGGCTACACCAGGCTCCAATCTGATTTGGTAATATATATCATCATCATCATCATTTAACATCCATCTTCCATGCATGCATGGGCAGGACAGTTGACAGGAGCCGGCCAGGTAGAAAATCTACCCAAGGTTACTGAGCCTGTTTTTATGTGTGGATGTGTGCTTGTACAACACTTTCTTTTTCCAACTGCCACATTCCTATTTGTTTTGCGGGGGTCAAGGGTGAGAGGGTTGAGGAGGTGTTTGTGTTAGTTTTCAAGTGCAAGAGCACCTAAAACAATAACAAAAATATGATACATGTTATCAGGTCATGCTTATTTTTGAGTGGTGAGTGATGAGTGCCAAGTGACAGCTTGGTATGTCTGATTTACAAGACTGATGGACAAGGACAGCTGTGTAAAGAAATGCTGATCTCTAACTGTGAAGGGAACCTGTGATAGAGGTAGACCCAGGAAGACATGGGACGAAGTGGTGAAGTATGATCTTTGAACTTTGAGCCTCACAGAGGCAATGACTGAGGACTGAGACCTTTGGCGATGTGCTGTGCTTGAGAGGATCCATCAAGCCAAGTGCACCCAAGCTGGTGGCACATAAAGAACATCTTTTGAACATTGGGCCTCATGGAGGCAAAGTGACTGAGTTCTTTTCAAGTGTTGAGCCGCACGGAGGCAAAGTGACTGAGTTCATTTCGAGTGTTGGGCCTCATGGAGGCAAAGTGGCTGAGTTCCTTTCAAATGTTGGGCCTCATGGAGGCAATGACCAAGACCTTTGGCATTATGTTGTGCTTGAGATGAAGACCCACCAAGCCAAGCAAAATTGCAGTTGTGGCTGGTACTGGTGTCACGCATGCTGGTGACATGTAAAAGCACCCATTACACTCTTGGAGTGGTTGGCATTAGGAAGGGCATCCAGCTGTAGAAAACCATGCTATATCAGACTGAAATCTGGTGCAGCCTTCCAGCATGCCAGCCCAATCAAACCGTCCAACCCATGCCAGCATGGACAGTGGACGTTAAATGATGATTATGCTGATGATGATGGGTGTTTTAATGTTATCGCATCTTTGACCTTGCATCTGATTGAAGAGGTCTGACTGGAAGTAACACCACCACCACCACCTGCATTGCAGCCACCACCAACACTACCACCAGCACCAGCACCAGCACCACCACCACCAGCATTGTAGCGACCACTGCTGCCACCACCAACACTACCACCACCACCACCACCACCACCAGCATTGTAGCGACCACTGC
>NC_068983.1:16815757-16816622 GCF_001194135.2 Octopus bimaculoides | reverse complement strand
GTAGGGAGATTTACTTTTTTATTCTATAAATATGTAAGTCATAGGCTTGAAAGTGGTTAAATATACATTATCCTCCTCCCCCTCCTCTTCCTTGCCCTCATCTCCCTTCTCCCTTCTTTGTTTATCATAGCAGCTCAGCTCTTTCTCTCAAAATAACCTTCACCATCATAATTACTATCTCCATCACCAACAGCCACCAAAAAAAAAAACAAAACAAAACAAAGCAAACAATAAAAAACAAAAAACAAGAATAATAGGCACAGACGTGGCTGTGTGGTTAAGAACTTTACTTCCCAACTATATGGTCTTGGATTGAAGCCCATTGCCTGGCGCCTTGGGCTAATGCAACCCCAGGCTGATCAAAGCCTTGTGTGTTAATTTGATGAACAGAAAACTGAAATATATATGTGCGCGCGCACGCGTGCGTGTGTGTATATATATATATATATATATGTAAGAACGACCGTGCAAACCCAAAAGGAGAAATGGTGACGAATGGCAAAAACAGGACTCCTTTTATTTAAACGCGTCACATGGTCGAACACAAAATTATATCAAAGATGATATACATATATGTTATACTTCGATAACATAGTGATTTCGTAAATGGCCAGTAAAGGAAGACGATAGAACACAACCGATTGAGATGAATAACAGAAATATTTATTGTAGCGTTAACATGTATGTCTGTGTGTGAGTGTGAATGCGACATAATGAAAACATAATAAAGGACAGGCCGTCATGTAAATAGAATAGTGTGTATACAAAAGAGTATGTGCACAAATGTATGTGAATGCGTGAGATACAGCAGATAGAAAGAGTCAGTAACACGTGTGAGCATTTGCCGGTTTGTTGAGTACACAAT
>NC_068983.1:16807844-16815139 GCF_001194135.2 Octopus bimaculoides | reverse complement strand
AAACACTATCACGTGACCTTATTAGGAGCTGTGATTGGTCAGTTTGCGTTCTGGCGGGAAAGGTACGAAGCAGTTGCTGCTTCAAATAATAATCAGTCACGTGATGACAGGGAAATATGTTTTCTACTACGCCCGCGCTTGTTTATATATAATAGTGAGAAGATAGTTTGTATATAATGGCGATAGTAGTTTTGTATATAATGGCGATAGGTAGTTTCACTACATATATATATCATCATCATCATCATCATTCATATACATACACACACACACACACACACACATATATATATATATACACACACACACATCTTTTATCTTTTACTTGTTTCAGACTCATGACTGTGGACATGCTGGGGCACAACCATGAAATTTTAGTCAAATGTATCGATCCCTGGACTTATTTTATCATTTCTTTTGCTGAACTGCTAAGTTACGGGAACATAAACACACCCGCACCAGTTATCAAGTGATGGTGGGGGACAAACACAGACACAAAGAAACACACACACACACACACACATAATGGGCTTCTTTCAGTTTCCATCTACCAAATTCACTTATAAGGCTACATATATAGTTGAAATTTACAGAAAAACAAAAGATGAAGACAGGTGTATAAACAACAAGGAGGTGTATTAGTTTGACGCTTGGGAAGGTGAGAAAGTCTTTTATGTTTCGAGCCTATGCTCTTCAACGGAAAGGAACATGAAGAAATAAACAAAGAGAAGATAAAATATTTGAACATTCTACAATGGTAATGTTAAAAGAAGTTAACGAAGATGTTAGTTTTGTTCACTATTGTTTTTGTTGTTGTTGATGTTGTTTTGATTCAGGCAGCCCTGATATATATATATTTGAATCACAATATATGGATTCAAATAATCCGGTAGTACTCATAAAAAATCAATAAAAAATCCGGATTCATCCACTATAACTTTTTAAAACCTGGAAAACTATTACTGCAGAAACATTTTTCCATGAAATTGCCAAAATGAATGAAAAACTGCTACTCCTTCGTCCCAGACTGGTCAACAGAAGAGGGCCAGTCATTCTTTGTGACAATGCTTGAACACACATTTCACTAATGATGCTCCAGAAGTTGATGGAACTTGGCTACAAAGTTCTTCCTCACCCAACTTATTCCTTAGACCTTCCCCATACCGACTTTTCACTTCTTCATGCCCCTTGATGGTTTCCTATGAGAGGAGTTCAAAAATCAAACTGATGCTGAAAGTGCATTCAAAGAGTTCATCAGCTCCAGAACTCCAGTTTTTTATGTTACCAGAATAAACGAACTTGTAACTCATTGGCAAAAATGTGTTGATTGTAATGGTACTTACTTTGATGAATAAAATTTCTGCATTGTTGAAATATATTGTGATGAATTTCATGTTTCATTGCTATGAGTATAGCAATGAATTTAGTGTACAAGTAGGAGTTCACCAAGGATCTTGTTTATCATAGTCTTGTTTATTATAGCACATATAACTAATCTTATTGTAGTTTCTATTGAGGGTCTTTCTAGATTGATGATTTACTGGAAATTGTTTGTCTACTAAGGCTAGGAGATGCTTACCAATATTAATTTTAATGTTTAAAGAGAGGAAGGTAAGAACAAAATGTTTTATCGAAACTCTCTTCAGAGGGGGAGGGGGCAGGGTGGAAATTCTATTTATATTGGTAATTAATTTTTTAAATACTGTTGGTGATTAGTAGGAGTATTTATTGATATAAATGAGTTTTGCATTAAGCTTATAAAAAGGTTTACATGTGTTTATTTCTCAGTTAATTGTGACACCTAAGAACTTGACAATGTTAATATAGGTAGCCGCTGTTATTTTCAATCCTAAATTATTAGATAAGCTTATAACATTTATTTTTCTAAAAAGATTTAAAGTTTGGCTACCTCTATGATTTGACACAGCTAACCCATAATCTTGGTTCAAGCCATTGCTGGAGCCAGCAAATTTATTCTTTGATACAATTCTCATATATTAGCTGATTAGATTAAATATAGTTGCACTATCATATATTCCCATACTGACATCAAATAAATCTGTGGGTTCTGACTGTTTGATCCTGGCTGAATCCATATCAAAGAGTAATGTCTTGATGTGCATAATTATTTCTTAATTTATTTCATCTATGCTAGTGTATCTTCTAATGAATAAGATAATCCTATCCTAGAGAGACGTAGATGTCAAATGAAAGAAATATACAATATTAAGCTGAATAAATTTGGAACTAGATTTATTTCTAGTATTTTCAAACCGATAACTGTAATTTTTGTTAGTCCATTATACAATTATTATTGGTCCATTCTGAGGTCTAGATTTTTTTCCAGTTGTTAATGTTGATTTTCAATAGGCTGATATTGCTTATCAATCCTAGTCCAATTTTTGCTGAGTTTATTAACCTAAATTTAAGATAATTAGTGAAGTCTACTTTGTAACTTTCCAAAGTGAGATAAGCTTCTTATTTAACTAGACGCTTGATCCTCTTATCTAATTTTCTTTTCTTTGCCATTCATCTGACTTCCTCATTGAGGTTATAGTTTTGTCTATTAAGCAGTGTGTAATTAATAGTTATGCTATTAAGTGATAACTAACTATATTTATTAATGTCTACTTTTTAGAGTTTATCAGTTTTATCAGAGAAAACGGATGTAATAAAGATGGGTGATGGTAAGAGCAACTGGTGATGGTCAATAAACAGTAACAATGAGAAGGAAAATGATGGCTAGCAATAAAATGAGGCGACGGTAGGGATTAATGAAATAAAACAGAACCAATAACATCCCTTGTAATACAGGCATCATAATTAAAGCATATTTCTTTCATTTCCTTCTAGCCATTACAAATATCATGGCTGGCTGTATTTATGCAGTAGTGATGCAATAAAGTAGTTGTATGCTGTCAACTTAATGTGACAGTCCCATGAAGGGAATAATACTACTGCTATTTAGCCCTAGGAAGCAGCACCACTTCCTTTCAGTAATGACACATTTCTTGTGTCCTTATGTTTACAAAGAGGAGACAATCATCTCCACCTAGCCAAGCCTGCATCCAGACTGATGGTGAGCAAAGACTCAGAAACCTGTCTCTGGATGCAGGCTTGGCTGGGTGGAGGTGCTTGTCTCCCCCTTGTAAACATAAGGACACAGGAAATGTGTGAAGGCCGACAGGAAGCGGTGCTGCTTCCTAGGGCTAAATAGCAGTAGTATTATTCCCTTCATGGGACTGTCACATTAAGTTGACAGCATACAACTACTATATATATATATATATATATATATATATATATATATATACATGGTTGGAAAGTAAGCTTCTCAACCATACAACCACAATGTCTGTACTAATATGTTTCATATTTGTGCTCATGTGACTCAGTTTTGATGCATTGCAACAATTCTCAAGATAACAACATCAGCTAATGTTACTTAGCTGATCAAGGATGCCATGCAGCGGAGCTTTGTTGCCACAAATTTCTATGTTGTTAAACTGTTCAAAGCAAATGTAATTATTAAATGCTCTTTATTATATATACATTAGGTTATTTCCTTAATAGCAATATAACTAATTTTTTTTTATGCTGTAAATGATCTCAAAAATCAAAAGCTAAGATTTTAACATTCTATTCAGTTTACTAGCTCATGTTTAGCTGCTTGGGCCAAGTATAACATTCATATAAGTTAAAATATCAAAGTCAAACTTCATATCATGAGAATGCATCTCTTTGATGATAATGAAGTACTTGTTGTTATCGTCTGTCCATGTCTTATTCTTAGCATCTTATCAGTTTTCTATTAATTGTACCAATGTTAAAGTTTATAATTAAACTTTTAATTTAAATCAAGTACAACTAAATCAATAAAACTTTGTACTTAACATAGCCTAACCGAATTTTTAAAATTATTCATTTTTATCTGTTGGTTTCTGACTCATTTAAATCAATAATAATTGATAGATATTGATTGAACTGAGGCTTAACAGAAATTTTTCAGCTATAATATTCTTTTACTTTATTCTTTTACTTGTTTCAGTCATTTGACCATGGCCATGCTGGAGCAGTGCCTTAAAGGATCTTTTTTGTCAAAGCAATCGACCCCAGGACTTATTCTTTGTAAGCCTAGTACTTATTATTTTAGTCTCTTTTGCTGAATTGCAAGGTTACAGTGACATAAACACAGCAACATTGGTTGTCAAGTGATGATAGTGGTGACAAACACAGACACAAAGAGGTACATAAATAAATACACATATATTTATATACAACGGGTTTCTTTCAGTTTTTGTCTACCAAATCTACTCACAAGTCTTTGGTTGGCCCAAGGCTATAGTAGAAGACACTTGCCCAAGGTGCCACACAGCAGGACTGAACCCAGAACTATGTGGTTGGGAAGCAAGCTTCTTACCACATAGCCATGCCTATAAACAAAAGTATTTACATCCTCATAACTTAGTGGTTCAGCAAAAGAAACTGATAGCATAGTTACCAGGCTTAAAAAACAAAAGTGTCAGGGTCGATTCTTTCAACTAAAATTCCTTAAAGCATGGCTGTAGTCTAGAATCTGAAACAAGTAAAAGAGATGAGGCTTGGCAACAAGAAAGGTATCTAGCTTTAAAATCCTGCCCCAAAATCAACCGCCATGCATGCTATGCTAATATAAAAGAAAGGGACATTAAATGGAATGAACATATGATAACGATCTTGATTGCATATAAATAGTTATGCTATAGCTATATTCGTTTTCCAGATTTTTACAATAGAGCTACCATTGGATATTGATAAGTTTTTCACAAAAAATAATTATTGCTGTGTTATAATTTTTTTAATGTTTAATTAAATTAAACATGAAATATTGGTTTCAAATTTTGGGACAAAGCCAACAATTCCAGGGGAGGAGTTTAGTACTTATTTTATTGAATCCAAAAGGATGAAAGGCAAAGTCAACCTCAGTAGAATTTGAACTCAGAACAAAAGGACAGATGAAAGGCTGCTGAGTATTTTGTCAGCATACTAATGATTCTGCCATCTCATCACTTTAAATTAAATATGAAATATTATTATATATTATTGATGACAGAGGACCAATATATTGCTGTACTTGAGAAAACCGGCCTACCACAACAGAATTGAGATCCTAAAACCAAGGAGCCACGTAAAAAGTATTTGGGTGGGTGTTGATGTCATGTTAAAAGCACTAGTGCTGGTGCCACATGAAAAGCAGAGGTAATGGTGCCTCATAAAAAACACTCAGTACACTGTTTGGAGTGGTTAGCATCAAGAAGGGCACCCAGCCATGGAAACTATGCCAAAACAGACTATGGAACCTGGTGCAGCCCCTCGCCTTACTAGCTTCTGTCAAGCCATGGAAAACAGATGTTAAGTGTTGATGATTATTAAATTGAATATCAAATTAATATGAAAGCTTATATCAATAAAAAATTAGGATTAGTGCCATGGAAACATCATCACACCTCCTCTCACTTACACTTAATCATTTCAAATGCTCAACTACAATGTTACTGAAAATCTTTTCTGACAAGCACACATCCTTAACATAGCAAAGCCTGCTTCTCAAAGACTGGCTCTTCTTTTCAAAACCAGAAAATACTTAATCCCCTCCTCAACAACTATAAATATTCTATAAAGCTCAGATGAAAACCACAATGCATTATTGCTTAGAATGGTCCTGTTGCAACACACAGACATCTGAGACTACATACCGAGAAAAAGCACCCAACTGACTTCAATGAAATTATTTGCCAATATGCTCCAGCCTCTGGCCTACAGATGTCCTGTTTTTTTGTCTACCCTTTCTAATGCTATGGCTCCTGATTCTTGCAACTGGCTGGTCTCATATCACCTTTACTCAAAGCACTCTTGACTCAGTCATTTCTCCTCTTCCCATCACTCATACTGTGTCAAGTAACCAGACCTCATTCCAACCACTACTGCCAAGATCTTTCCCCATAAAACATCAGCAGTTTCTTTCCTGTAGTCCTCATACAACAGTTTAACCCTTTTGTCCTTAGTTCTATGACAAAGCCTTCCAATTTTAAACTGATCTAAATTTTAAATATTCCATTTAATTTTCATGTTAATTCGATACATTACTAAATTTTTTAATATTTTCGAAATTAATTGAAACAAAACTAATGTATTTCAATAGAAATTTAGTAACAAAGGGTTAAGTGGAAAGATTAACAAAATCCATCTCAATGGTCTTGAATTTCTCTGAGAGTTATGAGTAATGAGTACTACTTCTTACTCCAGACCTATCTTAAGGGGTAAAAAGATATAAGAAGCAACATGGTAAATATGATTCCTATTCCTGAAATGAAGCAATGTGGTTCATATTGCTATTGTGGATGGACCAACAGGGAACTTATTTCTAACTTTAGGTATTGTGGAACAGAGTGTCTTGCTTAGAGAATTAAACATTTTAGTTGCAGATTTGAACTCACAATCCTAGATAGAACAATATTTTAGATATAACTTCTTGTTACCTAAAATACTTCCCAAATATCTAGATTGACAAACTAATTGATAAGGGACATCTGTTGACCACGCATGCATGTATGCACGCACACACACACACACACACACACACACACACACACGTACATACATGCTCAGATAAATGAGTGTGTATGTATACACATATATTAAAAAAATACATATATACATACACACATATTACACACACATACACATTTTTGCATGCCTATACATATCTGCACATATATGCATGTGTTTTGCATGTGTGTGTGCGTGCGTGCGTGCGTGTGTGCGTGCATGTGTGTATGCATATGATGATAATGATGATGTTAGGCGAGATGGATGAAGTGGCTATTACAGAAAATGCGAGTGGTAAGGAGTTGATGAGAGTGTGAGCAAAGGAAGGAGTTATATAAGAGAACAGTACATTGTTAAGAAGACTGAAGAAAACAATTAAAGATATATATATATATATATATAACTGAAAAATATTTCAATACAAATGTATTAATACAAATGTATCAATTTCCAGCAAAAAATAGCCCTATAAGGGTATATATATAAATTCATAAGAGTAGTACAACAAGGTACCAATATTTACTGGACAATAGCAATCGATATAAATACGACGCTATTGTATAGCTTCACTGCGTATATACTGGCAAAAACGCATTTTTGCCAGTATATACGCAGTGAAGCTATACAATAGCGTCGTATTTATATCGATTGCTATTGTCCAGTAAATATCAGTACCTTGTTGTACTACTCTTATGAATTTATATATA
>NC_068983.1:16801750-16807585 GCF_001194135.2 Octopus bimaculoides | reverse complement strand
TTAACGTCCGCTTTCCATGCTAGCATGGGTTGGACGATTTGACTGAGGACTGGTGAAACCGGATGGCAACACCAGGCTCCAATCTAAATTTGGCAGAGTTTCTACAGCTGGATGCCCTTCCTAACGCCAACCACTCAGAGAGTGTAGTGGGTGCTTTTACGTGTCACCTGCACGAAGGCCAGTCAGGCGATACTGGCAACGGCCACGCTCGAAATGGTGTCTTTTATGTGCCACCCGCACAAGCCAGTCCAGGGGCACTGGCAATGATCTCGCTCGAAAATCCTACGGAAGCCAGTCAGGCGGTACTGGCAACGGCCAGAGAGAGAGAGAGAGAGAGAGAGAGAGAGAGAGAGGAGAATAATTTCATTGAGCTGCCAGATGTACAGAGAAAGTGGTAACAACATTATTGTTTTTATCTCTGCAAAAGTAGTAACATTTTGTATTGACTAATGTATATACACACACACACACATGTGTGTGTGTTGTGTGTGTGTGCGTGGTGTGTGTGTGATTGTGTGTTCTCTTTCTCTTTTTAATTTACAGTTAATTTTGACTGGCCACTGACTTGGTAGCAAAGCTGTGAAGGAAAGTATCTTGTTTTAATCATCATCCTTTAAATCTTAGGAAGGTCTTGAAGATTTTTATGGTCCCAGATATTACCATCATTTGTAGTATATGAATTAAGGATTTGCATTCTCTCACCACAATTCCAAGTTCAACCACACTTTGCTCCAGACAGATTGGTATGTATCCTGTTGCTCTGATAATAACGGGTATGAAGCTGAAAATGTATCTCCTTGTCAATGGTCCATAGATGTCTTTTTCTTGTATTTTCCTAACTACATTCGTGTCCAGTGGGGGCAGCTGATTTCCACAACAGAACACATCTTTTCTTTGTGGTCCCACACAACGATATCTGGCTGGTTGCGTTTTAACTTGGTGACTGTTTTAATTTTCAAATTCCACCAGTTTTCTTTTGATCCGTCAGTCTCAGTATGGTCAACTTCATTTGGAGATATTTTATTTTTTATTACCCTGTTCCAGACTGTTCTGGCTACCATATCATGCCTCATGGGAAGATAATATCTAGAAGACATTCTCTTATTGTGGGCAATAATGTAGTTGATGTCTTCAGGCAACTGTCCACTGTGCCTTTGCTTTAAAATGACATGGAGTATCTCAGAGGTATATCCCAAGGAGATAGTCTCTCTATGATGCTATTCATACTTTCAGTAAGTCCCTTGTCATTCATGCTGAGGTAGTTTTAAGGATATGTATATACAAATGAGATATGTATATACAAACAGACACAGCTGTCATTGACCTAACAGAACACTTAAGATTTGACAGCTAGAGAGAAAGAGGGCTGTATCAATACTAGGCTGGTGCTAATTTTCTAGCTGAGTGAACTAGGGCAACATGAAATGATCAGCCTTGCTTAGGGACATAAAGTGCCATCTGATTTTGGGAAAGAAATCCATGTCCTTGTCATCATCTAGGCCATTCATACATGCTAATTTCTCATTTCAGAAATTCAGATAAGCCTTAATATAAGGACTCAATCAAAAATTTGCTATTGAACTTTAATTGTATTATATAATATCCACATATAACTCACTTGTTTTACAGATAATTTGTCAATCACTTATCACTATCAAGATAGATTATTCTACTAACATCCATCCTTACAAGGTGTTACAACTGAATTCATTGTTTGCAATGAGAATTAACAAGATTGTTAACAATGTTGCCTGAATGGCCCTGATGATACTGTATTTTATTTGTGATAATATTTCTGTATAGTATATTTCTGTAATAGTATTTTATTTGTGATAATATCTCTGTATAGTATATTTCTGTAATAGTATTTTATTTGTGATAATATTAGGTTGTTTCACACAAAATGTCATATTTGAAAGGTAACAATAAAATATTTCAGAAGTGTTAGAGAACTGATTCATCAAACTTTTTAAGGTGCAATGGTAAGTTTGGGTGCTGTTTAGGAGACTCTCCTGCATCTAATTATTATCCTGTTCTCCTGCTGTTGTCAAATAGTATCCATTTCTCATCACAAGTAATGATTTGATGCAAAAATTATCTTTTTCCAGTCGAGAAAGCAATAAGGAGCACACTTCGAAGCGACTGTTTTTTGAATCTCGTTTACTTGATGTGGAACAAACCTATATGTTTTCTTGACCTTTCCAATTTTTTACAGGTGACCAAAAATAGTTGTGCGCGATGTTTGGAGTTCTGATGAAAGTTTTCAAACCATTCTTCTCGGATTTTGTTCAACCAAAGCATTTAATCCATCATGCCGAGTAACTGATTTTGGCCTATCTCTTGGTTTATTTCAAGGCTATCATCTCCTGAGTGAGAGCTTTGGAACCATCTCTGAACACTTCCAGTGTCAACAAAACCATTACCAAAGCCCACTTGATATTCTGTAGAGCTTCTGTGGCAGAGTGACCCAGTTTGTACTCATACGAGAAAATCACTCAACATAGTTTGGTTGTTATCATTTCTATAGGGTCTGTGGGTATGAATTTTGTATACCAATATTGTTGGCAAAGAAAGAGAGACAAGATTAAATGCAAGGTATACATAATTGGGTTTTTAAATGACTGAAATCACAAGTAATTAAAAATGCGACATTTCATGTGAAACAACCTAATACAATCCCACCTTTTATTTAATTTCAAGACGGTGACCCAGGATGAAGTCAGAAGATTTAGTTTCCATGGTTTCCAAATCTTACTGTGTATTTTATTTCTTACTGTTTTAGTTACACTACCTTTTGTTAATTTGGCCCATTTACTCAAGTCTTCTGTCCCCTTTAAGTTTTATCTTCATCTACAATTACTGGTGAGAAGGACAATTTCTCTAGTGCTGATGTCAGCAAAAACATACCCAGTACACTCTGTAAAGTGGTTGTGGGGTATTTTTAATTCTGTTTTGTGGAGGATTGCTCACCTTCTGCACTGTTGGAACTGAGAGAAAATGCACCCAGTATGTTTTGTAAAGTAGTTGCCAATAAGAAAGGTATCCAACCATATAAACTAAGCCAAATGACACATACAAGCAGCAGTATATGACTCATTCAATCCACACCATCATGGAAAGCAGATATAAGCAAGCATAAAATGATGTTGATGATGATGATGATGATTGTGAAGATCATGACAAGAATGACAATGATGATGATGATGGTGGTGGCAGTGGTGGTGGTGTTTTGAGGGTGGCAGTGGTGGTGTTGTTGAGGGTGGTAGTGCTGGTGTTGTTGAGGGTGGTAGTAGTGGTGTTCATGAGGATGAGGTTGGTTATGATGACTGTGCTTCATAGCCATACCTATATTTGTAAATTGTGTTATTAACAATTTCACTACCAAAATATATGAACTTTAAGAGAGATTCCCTTAACCATTCATAGAATGTTACTGGACATTACATATGTGTTTTTTGATCTTTGAATTTATTGCCTAACCTAATTTTAAATTTGCTGTCTGTTACATTTATGTTGCACCTTTGACAAATATAGTCATCTAAGTACAAGGTTTGTATGAAATAGCTATGAGTTATGTAATCTTTGTTATCACACATACATACACATGCACACACAAACACACATGCACATGCAAGCACCTATGTCCACACATACATATTTTCATTGCTGTTATGAATGATTAATGCATGATATTTTCCAAGGACTTAATATCACTTTTTGACTCCTGCACAAGGCCATTGATTGTGGATGATTATATTGCCTTTAGTACAATGGTTCTCAACCATTTTTCACTTAAGGGCCGCTTTGATTCCTGTTTTATTTGGGTGGACCCTCAGAGCCATTCAATGTGTAAACAATTTCTATTACGTTTTTATAATTAAATATTATTTGGAATTGTATCAAAAATTGTTAAAATATTTTGTGTATTGTAAAAATATAACCAATTTACTGCACATAAATTTTAACAAAAATAACCCTTATATGGACCCCAGTTGAGAACCACTATTCTGGTATATAACTGGTGCTTTATTTCATCTAATCTATTGAAGGATTAATGATAAAGTTGAATCCAATGGGATTTGAATTTGGAACGTACAGAAAACTGATTTAATACAAGGCATTTTGTTCAATACACTATTATATCTACCACTGATGGTAGATGTTGTTCAATAATGAAGCACTAACAACTCTGCCACATATTTAACTTTAAGTGATTATGTTGGATTATACAGGCAGATGTCAGCTCAAATAATAACCAATCGTTGGAATCTGTGAGTGATGAAAAACAAGCACATACACACATATGCACATACATATGTATAAACATAAAGGAAAACTACAGCTGTTACTTGCAAGTGAGTATGAATTGATAACATGTATCATGTTTTAGTTAATTGTTGTAGGTGTTTATGTAGTCATAAGTAGCCACCATCTTGAACTCTATCTCTTGATTCTGTGAAAAATCTGTAATGTGGCAGATGGAGGGATTGTGAGCTACTGCCAGCACTAGGCTAGTGCTTATTTCTTATATGAATGGAATGAAGTGTCTTGCTCAAGGACATGACATGCTGTCTAGGATGGGAAGAGGAACCACAACCTCAAGATTGTGAGTTCAACGCCCTAACCATTACATCATGCGCTTTCACTAAATATAAACATGCATACATGATGTTTGTGTATGAGTGTATTATGTATGTGTGTATGTGCATGCATGAGTGTATGTGTGTGTGTATGTGTTTACATGCATATGTGTGTACATGTATGTGTACATGTCTATGTGTATATGTATTTCTGTATGTGTGTATGTGTATGTGTATATGTGTATGTGTGTATGTGTGCACATGTGTGTGTGTGTGTGTGAAGCATGTTCAAATGATAAGAAAGTTCACATCTCAATCACAGGGTCTTGGTTTTTCATCCCACTACGGGGCATATTCGGTAAGCAGCATTTACCATAACCCCAGATTCACCTATGTCTTATGAGTGAAATTGGGCAAATGGAAACAGAGTGGAAGCCTATCATACACACAGATGCACACATGCACAGATGCATGCATGCATGCACAGGGAAGCAGAAGTAGACACACACAGATGCACGCACAGAAGCACGAATGCACTCACACAGAAGTAGAAGTAAACACACACAAACACACAGAAGAAAAAGTTGCAAATAGCAAATGAAAGAGCTTCAACAGAAAACCAAGGTAAACAAACAATTGCTTAGTTGAATATTCAATCAACTGTGTGCTAAATGGGAGGGTCACTGCTTCCGTACCCAAACGGAACAAAACACTGAGGTATTGGGACTTGTTAGTGAACCATTTCTTGGTACAAGGCTGATAAATATCAAAGAGTGATGTTTGTAGAGGCCACACCACATGGGGAATTAGCCCATAGATTTAGGAAGGCTCTGAAGGATACTAATTAAGATTGTTTGAGCTCCATCAGATCACAATTATGTAGGGCATACCCCTTCAAAAATACCACATGTACTAATGAGAACTGTGTGGTATGTAACTTTAATTCCAGTCTTGAGATGCTTGGAGGGAGATGAACTGCTAAAAGTGAAGTACTTGTCATCGTTGGCAGCTCACCTCATTGAGAAGTCAGGTGATGCTCGTTAGGGCGCTTAGCTTTTCCAATGCCTTAGTCTAACCATCGCCATCACCTGTGGTAATACTGCGAGCATGCTGGTTTGCTTCAGTAGGTTCTGTTGAACCTTGTGGCGTGCGACCAATTAAAGCACTTGGTGCAGCATTGATGTTTCTTTTTCTCTTTTTCTTTTTTTCTCTTTTCTTTTCTTTCTTTTCTTTGTAAAAACTTATATCATGTAAG
>NC_068983.1:16790578-16794186 GCF_001194135.2 Octopus bimaculoides | reverse complement strand
TATATATATATATATATATGTACATATATATGTGTGTGTGTGTGTGTATGTGTGTAGTTTAGGATATTCAGCAAGTTGTCATAATAGTAATCAGAGTTTCAAATACTGGAGTTAAGAGCTTAAATTTGTGGAAACAAACCCATAAAAAATTAGTATCTTGGACTCCATGGTCCGATTTACACAAAACTTGTTTTATTCTGTTTGTATTCACATTTCAGGGGCACCTTACTTTCAGAGCATTTTCTCATTATGTGCTGGTTTGGCTGTATTAAAATACAGACAAGCATGCAAGCAAGCAATCACAGACTTAGCATTATATATCATGCCTAATTAGTGTTTATCTACCTTACTACCTCTCTCTGTTTGTCTGTATATATGTACATGCACACACACACATACATTTAGAAAGTAAACAAAATTTTCGGTGGTTTCTATAATTCACGAACCCATTGTCAACCATGTAATAATTGCCTAATATTAATTTTAACTATTAAATCAATTTAATTGCAAACAGCTATGATTAATAATAAGTAATTATTGTATGGTCAACAATGTCCTTGTGTGTCAAGGAAACAGCTGGAGAAAATACAAAATCTTTGAGTATGAATGAGATCATTTGTTTACTGTTCTTTCTAAAATTCTGTTGTTAACATTCGTTTTAACTAGTTTTTGCAATATATTGCCTGTTATTGTTAATGCATGGAAGTAATAATGTATTGCTTTTTAACAATATGTTATAGAATTGATTATAGTATTTTGGTTACATAGTTTTTTTCTGGTGCATATGGACTTATTCAATGTACTAAATTAAACACACACACACATGCATGTGTATATACATATATATGTAGACATAGGAGGAAGGGAAGAATTGAAGTGGAGTAGCTATAGAAAGAAGGGAAGAAGGAAGAGTAGAAGGGATGAAATAGAAGTAGGATGATGTGTGAAGGAAGAGGATTGGTAGAAAGTGGGTAAGAATAAGAATAAGAGAAGGAGGAGGAGATAATGTAGCTAAATGACTTGACTTTCACATGTTTGTATATTGGTCTCAGTGTTGGATTCTCATAGATGTAAGACCACATGCATGTTGAAAAATCCATACAATTCATCTCTATTACTAAGAATGCCCTGCTGTTGGGCAAGTTTAGGCAATGCCTCAGCTCTCAGTAGCCTTGTTTACATTCTGAGATCAAATTCCACTGAGGTCAGCTTTGCCTTTTATCCTTTTGGGGTCAATTAAATAAATACTAGTTGAGCACTGGGGTCAATGTAACCAACTTGTACCTCCCCCAAAATGTCGGGCCTTGTGCCTATGGCAGAAATAGAATTTTCAATGTAATCTTTACATATCACATTCAGTTCATGTTTGTGAATGATCGCAGTAAAAACAATACTGTTATTTTATCATGGTATCAATAATAGCTTCAAATTTTGATACAAGGCCAGCAATTTTGGGGGAAGGAGTTTGTGAATGTAATCGTATTTTTATATAATTATATCATTTATTTAGTCGTTGTTTAATGTTTGTTTTTACATGCTAGTTTGGCTGAGACAAGAGAAGTATTTAAGGTAGGAATTTTACAGCCAAATGCTTTTCCTTTTATCAGTCCTTACTATTATCGAACAACATGCCTGGTAGAACCCAGTATATTTAGAGGGACATCCCCTCCTTCATGTATGTACCTGATGTGACACAAGCTGCACAGATTTATGTAATGCAATTAGATGTACAATATCCCACCCATAAGAGACAGATGCAGGATGGGTTGAAACGATCATTGTACTGAATAAAGACTAGTGCAAAATCTATCTTCCATTTACTTCATCAATTATTATTATCCCAACTAACACTACAGAATTCCCGATATAGATCCAGGAGAAATATATCCCAACTGTAGATAACACCAAGTAGCCCACACCATGAATGTACTTTACCAACACACTAATTGATATATACCTATTTATTGGTCCAAGAAAATTATATTATATATATATATATATATATATATATATATATATATATATATATATATATGTATATATACTGGGTCATCCCATAAATAATACGTTTTTTTTTATACTTCTTTTATTTTTCTAAAATTTAGATAAACAAAGTTCTTTTTTAATCTAAAATATACTCTCCATCATTTTCTACAATGCTCTTACATCTATCTGGTAGACTTGCAAGTCCCCTATTCCAAAATTCACTTGTCCATGATGAAAAATATTTCTCCAGTACTGTTCTGATCTTGTCTACAGAATTCAAATTTTTTCCATCCAAATGATTTTGAAAACTGGAATAAATGATAATCAAATGGGACAATGTCTGGTGAATATGCTCCATTTTTCAGGAGCAAAAACCTTTGAATAGGTTTTATAAGATTTGGATTTGGGAATCTGGGTATAAAGATGAGTAGTATGGGACAAATATGTCATGATTGGAATTTTTTAGGGTGTGTAAAGAGGGAAAGAACCCTCATTAAAATTCTTAATCTCCAATTTTGATGAAATTCGAATCATAGCTATTCTAGTTCATTAGAGGAAATATAAAAGAAAAGTCCATTTCTTCAATTCCATTTGACACAGGCAACGTTGGGTATCTCTGCTACTATATATATATATATATATATATTACTCAAAGAAATTCCAACTTCGTTTGATTTTTACATTTTGTTTACAATCTTATAATAATATAATAATATGTAATAATTTCCCTGTTTGGCTATTTTTAGAAATGTTCTAAACACCATTTCCCAGCTAACCAATTACTGCTTTGGCCAGGGTCAAAATACAGGTCTCTTGACATGTTCAACAACCTGTAACACCTAAACCAAACGCCAATCAACTTAAGTGATTTAGTAAAACCACACACTGATTGGTCAGAATACAGTTTGCAAAAATTAACATTCTGGAGCCTATACAAATGTATTTAAGGCATACATTTTAGCCATCTCACTACAGTTGTAAATTGTAAAATATAACTGTCACCACTACTACATGAACCTGAAGATTGCATAGTTTAATGCATGGAAGTACTAGTTCAATCAGAATAGACATTTAATATTCTATCATTTCATCATATTATATTATCTTATGTTATATTATTATAAGATTGTAAATAAAACATGAAAATCAGACAAAGTTGGAATTTGTTTGAGTAATTTATTCTTCTATAAGAAGGTGAGCTGGCAGAAACGTTAGCACGCCAGGTGAAACGCTTAGCAGTATTTTGTCAGTTCAAATTTCGCCAAGGTTGACTTTGCTTTTCATCCTTTCGGGGTCGATAAATTAAGTACCAGTTGCACACTTTAACAAGTCTGTCATACCGGCCATGACGAAGGGAAATAGCCCTGAAACTCGAGTCGCCTTTATATATTTATATTTATATATTTATATATTTGATCCTTTATATTGAACACTCAATATTTCATCTACATTCAATACTTTCTTTCATGGTGCCATCCATTTTTATTTTATTTTATTTTATATTGTATATTGTATATTATATTATATATTGTATATTCCATATTCTATACCCCACATTAGTTCTGCAGGAATATAAATAAAACATAAAAAACAGACAGTGTTGGAACTCTTTTAAACAAAAT
>NC_068983.1:16788878-16790166 GCF_001194135.2 Octopus bimaculoides | reverse complement strand
TATATATATATATTTACATACATATATATATATATATATATGTATGTCTATATATTTATTATTCTTATAAAAGAATGTTGTTGACAGTGACTTTGAAGTTTTGGCCAGCTAAGCTATTGTCAGACTGCAATGCATTAGTGTTAGTTTTACCTTTATATAATCATTTTTACCTTTATATAATCTTTTTGGTAAGTGGGTTTGAGCGGAGTGGTAATTAGGTTTTTATGAAAAGGTGTCTTGGGAAAATTTTTATTGATTAAATGTGGGGTTATGATATTGTTTAGAATTTATTCATGCATATAGAACTTTGTAAACGAGTCTGTAACTGTTTCTCTTTTGTTAGGCAGGCACAAGATGTGACAGTATTTTTGTTGCATTTGGTATTATTGAATTCAATCCTTTTGCTTTGACAATATTAAGGTCAAAATCAAAATGTCCGGTATTTAAGCCCTTAGTAATTAGGTGTGTCAACTTTTTTTTCCACTAAAGAATGTAGGTAGGGGATAAATTTAGGCTGGGCCTGTCTTTATTTGTTGTTGTTGTTATTTAGGGATTTTCCTTTTTCATTTGTAAGGTTGGGGTTATTAGTCAGGCATGTTCTGGCTTTGTCAGTATAGAAGATTTTTTTTCTTATGCTTTGATATTTGCAAAAGCATTTGTCTAGAGGGTGTGTGTGTGTGTGTGTATGTGTGTGTGTGTGTGTGTTAGATAGATAGATAGATAGATATCACATTCATATGTACACATACACACACATCATCGTTTTATTGTCCCCTTTTTTTATGCTTGCATGGGTTGGATGTGTTTAATGAAGTAGATTTTCTACAGCCAAACACCTTTCCTCACCTGTTACCAAGCAAGGTAATATTTACCCCATGTCCTGACATGTTTTCACACTATATTGTATGATAGGACATTTATTTACAACATCCAAGTGATGTCAAGACAAAGAGACACAAACATGCACACATTCACACGCATATACATGCTTTCACACATATATCTTATACACATACACACACACATATGTATTTACTCTCCTGTTCTGTTATTGGTAGGAACAACAAAAGCAGCATCCATCCATCTGTCCATCCGTCCGTCCATCCATCCATCCATCCATCCATCCATCCATCCATCCATCCATCCATCCATCCATCCATCCATCCATCCATCCAATGAGAGATAAATATTTAATATACACAGGATTAAAATGCAAGCTACTATAAATTTCATGCCTCTGATAATACAATTGTTGGATGAGATTTTATAGCATGGCATTCAGCTGACA
>NC_068983.1:16787450-16788492 GCF_001194135.2 Octopus bimaculoides | reverse complement strand
ATATATAGATAGATAGATATATAAATATGATAGATTGTTGACCAGGGACTATTCAATTTTTTTTCTCCGGGTTTTTCTCCTTGTCTCCGTATTCTTTCTGTTGAAGAGCGTAGCTCGAAACGTTAAAGACTTTCTGTATTCCCGAGCGTCAAACTAATACATCCTTTTGTTGTTTACACCACCTGTCCTCGTCTGTTGTTGTTTTTTTTTCGTACATTCTCCCATATATATATGCATACATACATACATACATACAAATATATATATATGTTTATGTATTTGTTATGCAAAATTCTGTGGTATGCATTTCTATCTGCACATGCGTATGCACAGATAAGGATAACACGCCACAGAAACACAAAACGGAATAAGCAGAACAAGAGGAGACATGTATGATAGAGAGTTGCTGATGAGGTCCCAGGATGTGTGATGAAAGAGTTTTGACAAAGAAACTAAAATAATAAGAAAGCTGAAGTGAATATGTAGTGTGTATTTGTGTTTAATTGGCAAAATATGACCATCCCTAAATAGGCGCAGGAGTGGCTGTGTTATAGGTAGCTTGCCAACTACTTGGTTGCAGGTTCGGTCCCACTGCATGGCACCTTGGGCAAGTGTCTTTAACTATAGCTTTGGGCCGACCAAAGCCTTGTGTGCATAAGATATTTGAGGACAAATTTATGTTTATAAAAAAAAAACAGATATATAATAACAGATAACATTATTTATCAAAAAATGCTATGAGGATAAAATAAACCTTTTCTATAATGTTATTCAATAAAGCGACCTTCAGCTTCAACAACTGCTTCTATATGAGATCTAAATCATCTCCATGCTCGAATCAAGTGGTCCGGGTTCATTTTGGACATAACTCTGACTATGGCAGCTTTCAAAAGAATCTTTGGTGTTATGGGCATGTTCATTGACCTCTCTCTCAACAATGCTCCACATGTAATAGTCCAATGGATTGAGATCTAGGGAATTAGGAGGCCAAATGTTAGGGGTTATGTGATCATGAAAATTTTCAGCCATTCATTCTTGTATT
>NC_068983.1:16785857-16787092 GCF_001194135.2 Octopus bimaculoides | reverse complement strand
ATCTTCTGCTGGATTTTTCAGTTTGTTTAAAAGCTTTTTAGATCTGATGTAGTGATTTTCTTTTGCCTTTTCTGACAAATTGACCTTTCTTTATCATATGAGACTTATATCAGATGTCTTCATGGACAACATTTCTAACTGTACCTTGTGACTCATGGAGACCTTTTGCAACTGACCTCATGGACTTTCTGGGATTGCAATCAATGGTCTGTTGAACTTGCTGGATAACTTCAGGTGTTCTGATGATTTCAGAGCATTTAGAATGCTTTTTATGCTTTGATACTGGTGATACGTTTCCATCTTCAGATTCTAACTCCTTACAAACTTTGTAGATGAAAAATCTGGCAACATAAGAAGGAATGTTTAAGTGTTACATTTGGAACCTGGAGATTCAAGGAGGAACTATTTATTTGCCATAGTATGCCCCCCACCCCATACCACCACAAAAGAAAAAAGAAAACTAAAAATCCTTACAACCCACTTGAAATCTTGAGAGAACTCCACATCCCTCACTGACTTCCGGGGACCTGAAACTAGCTTTGATGCGCCTTATCAGATTTCTTGGGAGGTGCTGCTTAGGTCCTAACAACAACATCAACACTAGATAACATCAACAATAGCAGCAGCAACAACAACAACAACCAACAACAATGATAGCAACAACGGAGGGACAGTATCATAGAACCACATGGATACATATGTATTTGCCTGTGGTCATATATCACATATGCTATTTCTTGGTATAGTTATATTATTAGCATATTAATAATTAATAGTATAAGAATGGCTGTGTGGTAAGTAGCTTGCTTATGAACCACATGGTTCCGGGTTCAGTCCCACTGTGTGACCCCTTGGGCAAGTGTCTTTCAACTATAGCCTTGGGCCGACCAAAGCCTTGTGAGTGGATTTGGTAAAGGAAACTGAAAGAAGCTTGTCGTATTTATGTATATATATGTATGTATGTGTGTGTGTATATGTTTGTGTGTCTGTGTTTGTCCCCCCAACATTGCTTGACAACCGACACTGGTGTGTTTACGTCCCCGTAAGTTAGCGGTTCGGCAAAAGAGTCCGATAGAATAAGTACTAGGCTTACAAAGAATAAATCCTGGGGTCAATTTGCTCGACTAAAGGCAGTGCTCCAGCATGGCCACAGTCAAGTGACTGAAACAAGTAAAAGAGTAAAAGAGTATAACTCTTTACTTACTCGTTCCAGTCATTTGACTGCGGCCATACTG
>NC_068983.1:16774209-16785755 GCF_001194135.2 Octopus bimaculoides | reverse complement strand
ACACACACACACACACACACACACACACACATATATATATATATATATATATATATATAGTGGCATTAGGAAGGGCATCCAGCTATAGAAACTCTGCCAAATCAGATTGGAGCTTGGTGTCGCCTCCTGGTCGACCAGTCCTCAGTCAAATCGTCCAACCCATGCTAGCATGGAAAGCAGACGTTAAACGACAATGATACATATATACAACGGGCTTCTTTCAGTTTCTGTCTACCAAATCCACTCACAAGGCTTTGGTTGGCCTGAGGCTATAGTAGAAGACACTTGCCCAAGGTGCCACGCAGTGGGACTGAACCCAGAACCATGTGGTTCGTAAGCGAGGTACTTACCACACAGCCACTCCTATGCCAAGTATATTAGTAGATTAAGTATATTGTTTAATAGTGTAAGTTATTATTTCTTAGTACAGAAAAAAGTGTTCTGATATTCTACTAATGTATGCATGTATTGTTTTCACTCACACACACTATCATGTCTACATAAACCTACTTCTGCTCACAAATCAATAATTTTACTTTTACAGCAGAACTTTGTTGTTGCTTTTAGTTTTCAGCCAAAAAGAAAGCAAAAAAATAATAAAAATAAAATGGAAAATGAATAAATATACACACACACACATATACATATATATATATATATATATGTATAAAGGTATGCATATATATTTTTATTTGCAATGATGTACATCAATATTTGACATTTTAAAAATGGGACTACAAAACGCCAGATGGTGTTTCCTTTTCATACAACAGACTTGTTAAGGTTCAGTGTGCAAACACATTGTTGCGAATCTCAACTAAATGGTAGATGTTGTAGTTGTACTGTTGCTATTGTTGTACCTCAAGGTATTGTTTTTTGGTGTGTTGTTATTGTTGTTGTTGTTGTTGTTTAACCTTTTCCATGCCCATGTCAGCTGTGATAAAGGAGACCTATAACTCAAAAGAGTCCAGCTGTGACCATCCCATTTTTTTTGCCAATCAGTATATTCATATTCTACATTATCCATAGTGTGGAGGCGTAATGGCCCAGTGGTTAGGGCAGCGGACTTGCGGTCATAGGATCGCGGTTTCGATTCCCAGACCGGGCGTTGTGAGTGTTTATTGAGCGAAAACACCTAAGGCTCCACGAGGCTCCGGTAGGGGATGGTGGCGAACCCTGCTCTACTCTTTCACCACAACTTTCTCTCACCCTTACTTCCTGTTTCTGCTGTACCTGTAATTCAAAGGGTCAGCCTTGTCACTCTGTGTCACGCTGAATATCCCTGAGAGCTACGTTAAGGATACATGTGTCTGTGGAGTGCTCAGCCACTAGCACATTAATTTCACGAGCAGGCTGTTCCGTTGATCGGATCAACTGGAACCCTCGACGTCGTAAGTGACAGAGTGCCAACATATCCATGGTATCTTTCTCTTTCCAAGGCAGTTGGTTGTAATTGGTTTGAGGAAGGAAGGTGGGAAGAGGAGGAAATTAGCTGCTGTTTCTAGCAATTTCAGTGAACATGTACCTGTTACGTCAATAGCTTATAAATCATAGTATTAACACAAATTCTTACTTAGTTGAAATTGCTAGTCATAAGTGGAAAAAAAAACCCAAAAAAACTCTGCAGATATTGAGATCAAGATTAAGAGGGTGGGGAGAGAAGAGGAGAAGCTTTTACATAGTTGCTTGGCCTGGTAGAAATAGCAGTCAAACTCCTTCAAATCCCATCTTACACTCATAAAAAGGGAAGAAGATAATTATCATACATAATATATCTAGGATTATCATGTATGATGCATAATAATAGGTGCAATATGGCTGTGTGGTAAGAAGCTTGCTTCCTTGGGCAAGTGTCTTCTACTATAGCCCTAAGACAACCAAAGCCTTGTGAGTGGATTGGTAAATGGAAACTGAAAAAAGTTTGTCATATATATCTATATATATATCTATGTGTGCATGTTTTTCTGTTTGTGTTTGTACTCCATTACTGTTTGACAACTAGTGTTGGTTTGTTTACACCCCTGTAACTCTTTTTAGAATGACATTGTAGAGTAGGTATGAGATGCTGGATCTGGTTGGTTTCAACATAAAACAGGTAGAATATTTGGGTCGTAGATGGTTGAATTAAATGCTAAAGGGATGAAGTTATCTTGATATATCTTGATATAAACCATGCCTTATGTGTTAGAGCAATTATAAACTGTTGTGGCAAGAATCATGACACCCCCTGTGAGAACGACTATAAATAGAAGTGGTCTGAGTGAGTGAGACAGAGAGAGTAGGTGTTAATCCCAGAAAGTTGTAAGGTGTCGTTTTGGTAGTTTGTTGGAATATCGTTTGTTGGTTCAAGTCTAGTTCTTGGAGAGTTTGTTGGATTGTTATGTTGTCGTTACCCTGCTTCATTATATATTTTATTGTTACAACATGGTTATAGTGTAAACAGGTATCGTTATAAATAGTGGTGATACTACGATAATTGGTGACAAGTAACTACATTACAATATAAACTATAAACTTAAAACAATAATTAGGTTATTGTCAACCATAGAACTCAATTGGCATGAGCAACTTTTTCTGAAAAAGGACACCTTTTGAAATCAAATTGACAAACCAATTAAAGTCAAAGTTAATATATATATATATATATGACACTTATATTGTTTCTGTACTTATGTAATACTACCTTGTCTGAAAAAATAACTTAAAAAATGGAACTATTTCAAAACTATGTCAAAAGATTTATTACTAATTGGCAAAGTTAACTACTAAATGATTGCAGCATGGAAAACACCAGTTAGCCACTCAGAAACACACAAAGCCTGTCAAATTCACATAAACAGTCATTTGTTACACAGTGTGAACATTTTTGTTGCTTGAAACTGTAACCTATTCACTGAAAAAAGAATGTGATGTAACACCATCTTTTGTCACTGAACAGGTTATACAAATAAGAGTTGAAGTGAAGTTGGTTTCAGTGTGTTTCTGAATGGCTAACTTACATCTTCCATGCTGCAATTGCTTTAGTTTCAGCACACAATCTCAGATCAAAGCAATTACTATGCAAGTGCATCTCTGTAATTAAACCATTAAATTTATGAAGAATGAAACAGCCATAATCAGTTTTTAGTAAAGTTTCAAGCAAATTCCTACAATATTTGGCTACATAAAGTATTCAACTTGTGATCTTTCTGAGATCTGGCTGGAGGGTATAATACCACCGCCGCCGCCGCCACCACTACCACCATCACACCACCACCACCACTACCACCACCACCACCACCAAAACCACCACCACCACCACCACCACCACCACTACTACTACTACTACTACTACTATTACTGTTGATAGTAATGATGATGATGATGATGATAAGAAGAAGAATGATGGTCACTCTTGTCAGTTGGTTTCAATGTATGAATGTTTGAAGGGGAGTACTTAAAATTAAAGAGAGTAAAAGAAAGAAAGAAAAAAAAATCATTAAGAGCTGCATTGATTTGCAATGGATGCATGAATGTAATTTCAGTTCAGGTATGGATTTTGCTATGAAGTCGCAATGGGGACATTGATGATTTTGATTTTGCCTGGGATTGGGCAAGTGTGTCTGTTGGTTGCAGGATATAGTTCTGTTGTTCTCTTCCTTCGACTCAAATTGTTTGAATGCGTTGTTACACATTTTACACTATGCAGCTCAATCTAGGCAATAATTTTCTCAACATGTCAGGTTAAGCTGCAGAGATTTTAGTGATTGCTTCAACGTATCCTGATACCTAAAGAGAGGTCTTCCTTTGCTGCGATATCCCTCCACTTTTTAGGCGCAGGAGTGGCTGTGTGGTAAGTAGCTTGCTTATGAACCACATGGTTCCGGGTTCAGTCCCACTGCGTGGCACCTTGGGCAAGTGTCTTCTACTATAGCCTTGGGCCGACCAAAGCCTTGTGAGTGGATTTGGTAGACGGAAACTGAAAGAAGCCAGTCGTATATGTGTGTATATATATGTATGTGTGTGTGTGTATGTTTGTGTGTCTCTGTGTTTGTCCACCCCAGCATCGCTTGACAACCGATGGTGGTGTGTTTACGTCCCTGTAACTTAGCGGTTCTGCAAAAGAAACTGATAGAATAAGTACTAGGCTTCCAAAGAATAAGTCCTGGGGTCGATTTGCTCGACTAAAAGGCAGTGCTCCAGCATGGCTGCTGTCAAATGACTGAAACAAGTAAAAGATTAAAAGAGTATACAACAGAATTTTCAGAATGTGGTCATTTTTCATTCAAACAACATATCCTATCCATTTGCACTGAATTCTCATTGGCAGGCTTTGGATATTGGAGATATCATACTTTTCTAAGATTTTGGCATTGGATATTTTATTTTCCCATTTTATGTTGCATGTTCAAAAGTGTGCTCAAAATATAAGGTTTATATACACTATTTTTAGCTTTTAAACAGACACCATGTTCATCTCATAAATGGGATGGTTTTACAAAAGCACTTATAGCTTTAGATATTCTAACACTGATTTTGTCATCAAGTATTCTTAAAGTTTACGTTACTTCTGAGATATTTAAATGATTTGACCCATTTCAGTAGCTTATTGTCAATCACCACATTTGAATCTTGAGTATGTTCCATCCCAGGCTTTGGTTGGAATAGAACTTCAATATTCTTGATGTTGATAGTCAGCCCAAATGCACAAGCTGCCACAACAAACCTGTCAACTATGTTCTGAATTCTCTCAAATGTATGAAAATCAAAGCACAATCATCTGCTAACAGAAAATCTCTTCCTTAGACTTTTTCTTAGATCTGAAGCTTTGCCTCTTTAGGTTTTGTAGACCTTTGTTTGTGTGAAACTGAAAGTGTACGCCTTCATGATAATCCCTAAAAGTATGTTAGAGCATCACTGAAAAGAATATGGCAAAAAGTACAGGAGCTAAAACACAGCCCTGTTTAGTTCCAGAGGCAATAGAAAATGTCTTTGAACTTTGACTGTTAGATATTACTCTTATCATCATTCCTTTGTGCAAAGATACTATTAAAATAAAAAATAAATGTTTCCTTCTCGAGCTATGCTAGGCTCATGAGGGCTGGTTTCCCAGTTTCAATGGTGTATATATTCCCCACCTGGACAGGACTCCGGTCCATCACAAGAATACTCATTTTTGCCAGTTGAATGAACTGGAGCAATGTAAAGTGGAGTGTTTTGTTCAAGAACAGAATGCATCACCCAGTGCAGGAATTGAAACCACATTCTTATGATAATGACTCCAAATCCTAAAAACTAAGCCACGTGCCTCCACAAAGATACTATTACTCTTATCATTTTATCAGGAAGACCAAATTTTGATAAGATTTTCCAGAATGCTTCACAATTCCCTATTAAATGCCTTAGTGAAGTCGATAATGACCATCTATGAGTCAGTATTTCGCTCATGTTTTTTTTCTTGAACTTGCTGAAGGGTGACAGCCATGTCAACTGCACCTCTCCCAGCCTGAAATCCACATTGGGATATAGGATATATGTTGTTTACAACATGCTTATTGATGCAGTTAAGAATCACCCTCGCAACAAACTTATTCCTGCATTATTGTTATTCATACTCTTCTTCCCTTTGTTTTTGTACATGTGCATTATGGATGCATCTGTGAACTGTTGGGAAATAGATTCAGTCTCCAAGATCAAACAGATCAATTTGCACAGCTTTCTTACAAATTTTTTACCACTATGCTCATACACTTCTATGAGAATACTGACTCATCCAGGAGCTTTACTACTGGAAAGTTTTTAATAGCAGTACTTATCTCTTTCAAGTACCTGTCATTAAATAGAAGAGGTTCGGTGATTCTCATGGATTCTGATCTTAACTGATTGAAAGTGTTATCATGCACATTATTTTGTTTTGGTATAAAAGATGGGCTACAGCAAAAGTTCTGCTCAATACCACAGATTTGCTTGTCAGTTGTTTGACCTTAACCAGTTGAGCATGTTCCTTGGTGACTGACGATATGTGCACCTCTGATCATGAGCAGAAGTAGTGGGGGAGCATCATAGCCATGTGTTGAGAGGAATTTTTTGGGGTTTGAATAATTCACCTCTGGAAACATGGATGCTTTGTTCATCACCCTTAAACAAACCTTATTCAAGGACCTTTTGAGCGGGATGGACTACTCGACCTGAAGAAAATTCTAACTGGGTTCCACCAGCAAGGTCATGTTCTGTTTATCTTGATATGAGATCACCATGTCACACACATATGGTTGTGATGCATGTCCTTAGTGTATCCTTATCATCATGAGGTAATCATGATGGATATATTGGGCTTCGTATATTTGTATCCCAGTGTCACTTTGATGGCATGTGCTGCTCTCTCACTCAATGATAATAATAATAATGATCTAGTCCCATTCATACCATTATCATTAGCTGATTTGTTTGGCTTTTTCACACATAAATGAGGTAAGTTTTTAGGTTACCACCAACTAATATTTTTATTGAGATACCATCTCTTGCACAGTTACCCACCAAGGTGAAAATAATAATAATTAACAATCTGACCAGTTGAATGTATATTTTCCACAGAAAGCAGAAGTGCAGACGTCAGTCTGGTCAGATAGTAACTGGGGTAAGGCATGACAGTCAGATGGTAAATTACGATGGTAGGCATTTGCATCTCTATATGACGTTTTAGGGACAGCTTCCTCTCAGCCCATTTTTGGGTAAGGATGGTGACCCTATTCACAACCTTGACTCAGCCCTTGTTCACTATGAAGTCTCAACTGAACCAGCTCCTAAGCTCTTTAACCAGTCTGTTTGTCACAATGTTGTCTGATGGCATGACCTTGTCTCTCCAGGTGTCAAGCTGCAAAACCACTGACTTTTCTCCTAGCATCATCTTTTAATCCTTTGGAATGATGCCTAACCCCTTCTACTTTTTAATGGTGGTAAACACCATTACAAGGGACACTTACACTGACTCAGCTCTGTCATATCCTGAGGATACTCTACTCATGACTGGACACATGGTATGAAACAATTATAAAAGGTAGCTGTGTTCACGTTGACCACCAAGTAGATGCTGCTGTGCATTGCTGTGATTTAGCTTCTGGAAAATGTGTCTGAAACTGGCTACTTTTAGGATGCCTGCCAAGTGGTGATGACAGACACTATCAAAGGTTTTTGATAGATTCAAATTGATCAGGGCCTTAGCAAAGCCAAGTTTATTCCTCACCTTCTCTCTGATGTATCACATGTGATGGAGGTTGTCATGAACACATCCACATCTATTGGGGATCACACAAATTTGCATTTCTTTGCTCAAACCACAAATGACAAGTGCCAACTTCTCTGATAACACTTTGGTCAAAGTCTTTAACTTTGCATTTAACAGAGTTATGTTGTTGGCATCCTTTTTCAGTGGCACCACCCAGCTTTGCCTCATAGGGGAGTTAATAGGAAAATTGATTTTTATGTTATGGAACTCTACATAATGGCAATATTTTCAGAAGTGCAATGTTTCTGTTATGCAAGGAATATCTGAATAAAGAATTTTTATTTGAGATATGCAAAACTTGGAGATTGAAAACAGAGATAAACCCTATAACAGATGTCTTGGAAATGATACAAAAAACCCCAAAAAGAACAAAAGAAAAACAGAAACAGTTGCAGACAAATATATAAAGAAAGCTACAAATCATTACATACACACACACATACACTCACACCCTCACATACACACTCACACATAACCAGACACACATATGTGCGACGCGCGCACACACACACACACACACACACACACACGCACACACAAACACACTCGCTCAAACACACAAACACACTCACACACATAAATGCATACACTTACACACATTCAAATGCTTACAAATACTCTCACACATGACATTCAGAAAGATGGGAGCCTCTAACTGGCAATTTCCCTGCTAGAAATAGCAGCCAAATCTTCCTTAGATCACACAGTACCTCTTGTGAAAGAGAAGGACATACTGGTTTAATCCTCGTTTTGTCTTAAAAAAAAAAACAGGATGATCACAGCTGGAATGTCTTTGATCATAAGTCAGAGTTGACCTGTGGCTGAACAACAACAATAACAACAACAGCATAGAAAATAACACTATCAGGTACTTCATGCTTATTATGTACAGGACTGGCAACACAATGGTGAAACACAAAACTGAAAGAAAACACTGCACATAACCAACTGCACTTTATTGTGTAGTGCACATACAGACTAAAAAGAATAATGATTTTTTCTTCTGCTATAAGCACAAGGTTTGAAGTTTTGGAGGATGAAGCTAGTTTATTACATTGATTTTTATGTTATGGTGGTACTTATCTTATTGACCCTGAAAGGATGATAAGCAAAGTTGACCTTGGTGGAATTTGAACTCAGAATGTAAAGAGCTGGAAATAATGACGCAAAGCATTTTTCCAGTGTGCTAATGATCCTGTTAGCGCGCTGTCATCATCATCATCATCATTGTTTGACATTGGCCTTCCATGCTGGCTTAATAATGATTAAAAAAAAAAAATAATAATAATAATCCTCTCTGCTATAGGCACAAGGCCTGGAATTTATGGGGAGGGATATAGTTGATCCCATCAACCCCAGTACTTGTCTGGTACTTATTTTATCAACCCTGAAAGGATGAAAGGCAAAGTTGACCCCAGTGGAATTTGAACTCAGAACTTAAATACAGACAAAATGCCGCTAAGGATTTTGGCTAAAAATTCTGCCAGCTTGCTGCTTTACAAATAATAATAATAATATGAGAGTATTGTAGTTTGCTTGAAGCATTGTGTATTGTTTGTAAAGAATAAAAAGTTTTGAATGGTACAACAATGCGCTGTAATACAAAAATGGACTCTATACCTGTTGTAATTTAGTTATCTATAGTCTGATGATATTTTGGAATACAATTCCTTCTTCAGATATTCTTAGATGGAGTCGCTGCTATAATCTGTTTTCCAACAGCTTTTCTTTTTTCGGAAGCATCTCAGCAGTGGTCTAACAAAGCTCCTTCTGGAATTCCTCATGAGAAGTGCTTGAGGTCAGCTATGTCTCTGACGCACTTCTCATGAGGAATTCCGGAAGAAGCTTCGTGAGACCACTACTGAGACGCTTCCAAAAAAAGAAAAACCGTTGCAAAACAGATTATAGCAGCGATTCCATCTAAGAATATCCGAAGAAGGAATTGTATTCCGAAATATCATCGGACTATGAATAACCAAATTACAACAGGTATATAGTCCATTTTTGTATTATAGTGCATTGTTGTACCATTCAAAACTTTTTATTCTTTAATAATAATATGATAATAATGATTTCAAAATTTGGCATAAGGTGAGCAGTTTTGGGGGAGGGGGTTAGTCGATAACATCAACCCTAGTGCTTAACTGGTACTTATTTTACCGACCCTGAAAGGACGACAGGTAAAGTCAACCTCAGTGGAATTTGAACTCAGAACGTACAAACGGACAAAATACTGCTAGGTATTTTGCCTGGTGTGCTAACAATTCTGCCAGCTTACCACATTAATGATAATGATAATAATAATAATAATAATAATAATAATAATAATGATAATGATAATAATAATAATAATAATAATAATAATAACAATAATAATAATAACAATAATAATGATAATGATGATGATGATGATGATGATGATGATAATCTTTTATTAACTGCAAAAGGTTTACATCAAGAAAAGCATTATGGACTGCACAGGACAAAATATTGAGTGTATGTTATGTGCATGTGTGTATGTTACTATTCTATATTTAAGAGATGAGGAATTATGTACATTATTTACATTATTTACATTCAATAGATATTTGTCTTCATCTTGTTTGTTGTTAACACGTTTCGGCTAATATACCCCTCCAGCCTTCTTCAGGTGTCTTGGGGAAATTTCGAACCTGGGTTCTCATTCCTAAGGTATTTTTTCGATGTCATTATTATTATTATTATTATTGTTATTGTTCCGGTCACTGCTTGGAATCAAACTTGGAATCTTGGGGTTAGTTGCCCGTGCTCTTAACCACTACGCCATATTCCCATGGGCATATGGTGTAGTGGTTAAGAGTGCGGGCTACTAACCCCAAGATTTCAAGCAGTGACCTGAACAGCAACAACAACAACAACATCAAAAAATACCTTAGGAATGAGAACCCAGGTTCGAAATTTCTCCAAGACACTTGAAGAAGGCTGGAGGGTATGTCAACCGAAACGTTGCGTTAACAACAAACAAGATGAAAAATATCTGTCAAATGTAAATAATGTAAATAATGTGTGTATGTTGTTATGAGGGTTTTGCAGCTAATCAGGTTTAACAACAAAAACAAAATAAGGAGGTAATAATAAGATTTTAACAAGAGTATTCCTTAATAGGGAGGACAGATTTGAGGACTGCTCATGGGAAACCCTATTAGACCATAGGTGCCTTTGACTTCCAGTGTATGTGCTTTCTTATTAATTATTATTATTATTATTATTATTATTTCTAATTTTGGCATAAGGTCACCAATATTTTCGGGAGGGGGTAAGTCAGTTATGTTGACTCTGGAATGTGACTGGTATTTAATGATAATGGTGATGATGACGATGATGTTGATAATGATTTTTTTTTCTATTACAGGCACAAGGCCTGAAATTTTGGAGAATGGGGCTAGTGGATTATTTCAACCCCAGTGCTTAACTGGTACTTATTTCATCAGACCTGAAAGGATGAAAGTCAAAGCTGACCTACGATAGCAACAACAACAACAATGATATTAATAAATGTTGGTTTCAAATTTTGGCACAAGGCCAGCAACTTCGGGGAGGAGATAAGTCGATTACATCGACCCCATTGTTCAACTGGTACTTATTTAATTGACCCTGAAAGAATGAAAGGCAAAGTTGATCGCAGTGGAATTTGAACTCAGGACATAAAGATGGAATAACTGTCGCTAAGCATTTTGCCCGGTGTGATAACAATTCTGCCAGCTCACCACCCTAATAATAATAATAATAATAATAATAATAATAATAATAATAATAATAATAATAATAATAATAGTCCTTTCTGCTATAGGCACAAGGTCCGAAATTTTGGGGAGGAAGGTAGTCAATTATGTCGATCCCAGTGCTGAACAGGTACTTAATTTATCGACCCTGAAAGAATGATAGGCAAAATCAACCTCGGTGGAATTGATAATAATAATAATAATAATAATAATAATAATAATGAACTTCTAACATGAACTTCTACATGAACTTCTAACTTGTTGTCTCTTGAGGTCTCTGGGTGAGACTTGGATCCAACTTGTACAAATGCAAAGCAAAAGTCAAACATAAAATAATAATAATAATAATAATAATAATAATAATAATAATAATATACACTGGAAGCTATGCCAACATTATGGAATAGCAACAGAAAAAAGATGGTATAAACACACGCCAGAAAAGGTCACAGAAAACGAGAAAGCAACCATACTCTGGGATATGCCAATACACACAGATAGAGAAATTAAGGCGAATAGAC
>NC_068983.1:16772537-16774050 GCF_001194135.2 Octopus bimaculoides | reverse complement strand
AAATACAAAGACCTGGAAATAGAGATAACTCGAATGTGGAATCTAAAAACAGAAACAATTCCTATCATAGTAGGTGCCTTAGGTATAATAAAAAAATATTCAGACAAATACATAACAAAAACACCAGGACTTACAAATATATATAACATACAGAAAATTGCACTACTGGGTACTGCACACATTCTACGCAAAACACTTTCAATACAGTAAACATAAGAGCACCACAGCAAACCACAGCACATACCCAAGGCGCACAGAGCTGCGCTCGGTAGTGAAGTGAAAGCACATTATAAAAATAAAACTACTGAATAATAATAATAATAATAATAATAATAATAATAATAACAATAATAATGAAGAGAATAAGAAAGTGCTTTCATTTCTTACCTATTCGAAGATACAAGTTTGTACTTAACTGGGCTAATGCTACAGGTGAGAACACACCACCTAAAGTCCCAAGGGTTCGAATAGATAAACTTTTAACAGTTTTTGGGATATCATTGAAATGGTAAGTTGAATCTTGTAAATCTTCATCAAGAGCGAAAGGAAAATTAAAGAGCCCATAACAAGGTGATTTCTTAGTTGAATTATTATCATTGTTATCTGGTTCCTGGGTTAAAATGCTTTCGGTGTCTGTTTTTCCTGATGACTGGTAAAAAGAATGCAGACAGTCCTTCTTACTGAAAGAGATTTTCTCCATAGCTGTGTACTGTGTGTGTGAATGGATTGATATTCTCTGTGTGTGGTGACAGCAGTTGTTGGGTTGGTTGTGCTGACACAAACTAAGCAAATTAGCAGCAGGGATAATCATTACTATGATGACGGTGACGAAAAAACAACACCAAAAAGAAAAAAGAAATTGTCAACAATGGACAACCATATACATAGCGTGAGTAATAATAATAATAATAATAATAATAATAATAATAATAATAATAATAATAATATTGATAATAACAATAATAATAATAATATTGATAATAACAATAATAATAATAATAATAATAATAATAATATTGATAATAGTAAAACTATGACCATCACCACCACCACTACCACCACTATTATCACCAACTGCAACAACTGCACTAACACCACCAATCATCAATAACAACAACAACAACAACTGCACCACCATCATCACTACTGTCACCACTACAACTGTCACCACCACAACCATCACTAATACAACAGTTACCACCACAACCACCACCAGCTGCACCACCACCACCACCATATAACTAATAATAATAATAATAATAATAATAATAATAATAAAATGCTTTCTAATTGATGTATCAATACCAGCAGATGACAACGTTTCCCTAAAAGAAACGGAGAAACTTTCAAAATACAAAGACCTGGAAATAGAGGTAACTCGAATGTGGAATCTGAAAACAGAAACAATTCCTATCATAGTAGGTGCCTTAGGTATACTAAAAACATATTCAGGCAAATACATAACAAAAGCACCAGGACTTACAAATATATATAACATACAGAAAATTGCACT
>NC_068983.1:16761829-16770895 GCF_001194135.2 Octopus bimaculoides | reverse complement strand
ACCGTTGGAAACATGGGTGTTTTGCTCAACATCCTTAAACAAACCTTATTCAGGGATCTTTTGAGCGGGATGGGCTACTCGACCTGAAGAAAATTCTAACTGGGCCCCACTTGCGAGGTCATGCACTGTTTATCTTGATATGAGATCACCATGTTGCGCACATATGGTTGTGATGCACGTGCCTGGTGTACCCTTATCAGACGGGTAGTCATGATGGGTATAATGGGCTTCGTATATTTTACCCCAGTATCACTTTGATGGCATGCACTCCTCTCTCAGTCAATAATAATAATAATCCTTTCTACTATGAACACAAGGCCTAAAATTTGGGGGAGGGAGATAGTCGATTACATTGACCCCAGTACACAGTTGGTACTTATTTTATTGACCCTGAAAGGATGAAAGGCAAAGTCAATCTTGGCAGAATTTTAACTCAGAACGTAATGGCAGACAAAATACTGCCAAGCATTTCGTCTGGCTTGCTAATGATTCTGCCAGCTCACTGCTTTAATAATAATAATAATCCTTTCTAATATAGGTACAAGGCCTGAAATCTTTTTGATGGGGTGGGTAAGTTGATTATATTGACTCCAGTGCATAGCTGGTACTTATTTCATCGACGCCAAAAAGGATGAAAGGTAAAGTTGACCTTGGTGGAATTTGAACTTAGAATGTAAGGACGTACGAAATGCTGCTCAGCATTTTGCTCAGTGTTCTAATGATTCTTCCAGCTTGCCACCTTAATAATAATAATAATAATAATAATAATAATAATAATAATAATAATCCTTTCTACTAAAGGAACAAGACCTGAATTTTTTTAGGGGAGGGGACTAGCCAATTGCATCAACCCCAGTGTTTCACTGGTACTTAATTTATTGACCCCGAAATGATGAAAGGCAAAGTCGACCTGGGTGGAATTTGAACTCCGAATGTGATGATAATAATAATAATAATGATGATGGTTTCTTTTATTTGCCACCTGGGTGAAGGATGAGGGGGACAATGGGACAATACAAAGACAGACATAAAATGTGGAGGTTTACTTACAATGGAAAAAAAAAGTATACACAGTATGCATTATGTTATAATTCTTAAAATTTTGGATTGTTATAAAGCCCACTTTGGTATACAGTATACTTAGTAAAACCAGTAAAGACATGACTATTGCTGACCACCTACTACGTACTCTCTCATACTGTCTTGTACTCTCCTTTTTATATTGACTAACTCATACCACTTGTCACATGTGAGGGGTGTACCATTTATTACTAATCCCCTACAACATCTCCCCTTGAACATAGGTGGTATTAATTTGTCCAGCTTAAACTTCTTGCATTCCCTGTCTACTCTACCATCATATATATGTGACACAGTCCTCGTCATTGTTTTTCTCTATGTTCAGGCACTTCCAACGTGTGTAGAACAATGAGCTTTTTTCACTGAAAATTTTACACAATGTGTCATTAAAGTTTATGTTTGAAGGTTTTCTTGGGAGTACATAATTACTGTGTCGTTCATATTCTGTTGCCACCAGTTTTCTTAAGATTAAACGCGTTTTCATCTCATCTTCCCAATCTCTATATTCTTTCTCTATGATTTGCTCATATCTTCTGTAGTATGCTTCAAAGGTAACTCCTTCATCAGGTTTGTATTTGAGCTCAGTTATGAAGTTCTTGACATAGTCTGTCAAGAACACTTTTTCTGACTTTCCTGATGGCTTCAGTAATTGCAGCATTTGTTGCTGTAATATTGTTTTTGTTGTTGCTCCTGCAGTTATATCTGCTACAGTTGTTGTTCTTTCAGTTGTTGTTGGTGGTGGTTTAGTAGAAAGTGGGTTATACATCTTTAGATTGTATACCTGACTTTCTACTATAAAATTAAAGAAATAGACGGAACGCTGAACTCCAGACTAAACAACTTAAACAACATTTATTTACTTGGTAAAACATACATATCTTTAGTTATACATCTTTAGAGGTGAGAATAACGAGCTGTCGAATATAAGACCGAAAGATGTAGGGACAGCTTTAAACATACGTCCATGCTCAATCGCTGGCCAGCGAGAAAGAGAATGAATTGCGCGGGAAACGCTTGCTTGTTTAATTCTACGCATGCGTAAGACTACGCATGCGCAGGCGTTACTACAGTGGTATTGTTGTTGCTTCAGCTGTTGTCTTTGCAGTTGTAGCTGCTGCTCTTGTTGTTCTTTCAGTTGCTGTTGTTGCTGTCTTTGCAACTCGAGCAAACTGACCAACAAATTTTCAATAATTTTACGATTTTTTTCCCATAAAATTCACACATCAAAACTTTGTGAGTTTATTAACTCCTCTTTGAGTTTCTATTAACTCCACATGAATTGGTTTATCCTCGTCGAGTTTATTAATTCTTTGTGAGTTGTTTAAATCCTTGTTGCCACTGTCATGATCCTTAAAATGTTGGATTATTATAACGTCCACTTCAGTATACAGTATACATCGTAAAACCAGTAAAGTCACGACTATCTCAGACCGCCTACTACGTACTCTCTCATACTGTCTTGTACTCCCGTATATATAGTGACTACTCATACCACTTATCACGTGGGAGGGGTGTCCCGTTTATTACTAATTCCCTACAACACATTAAACGAAAGGAAATATACATAGTATACAGCACTATAAGAAAAAAGTGATAATGATGGGGCCCTCCTGATACAGGAGGACCTCTGGGGAGAATCTAGGAACTCCACCATCCAAGATCCCCCTGGATACCACGGACAAGTGCCTTTCCAAATCCCTTTCTTCCAAGTCATGGGTCTACAGGCACATCCGTGCCTGTAGAGTTTATCTCAAACTGGTAGCACCCCCTGGTAACACTGCCAGGCCAAAGACATCTGAAAATTATCTGTCACCCTTCCCTGCTACTAATCCTCTGTATATAATTAAAGTGGAACATTCACCGATCCTATTGCCTGACTTGTAGAGGACAGTGAGTGCCTGACAACATTCTGACGAGAGTGATTAGAGTAGAATCAATAGCGTTTAGTAAAGATTTAGTAATAGAAATAGATTAGCGTGAGAACTAGTTACTAAACTAGAAGAGGCTATTAGTATTTAGTTAGAGTATTTGTTAGTCAGAGGATCAGACTGGCATAGGTTGTCCACAATTTAAATTGGTCAGCTACACATCACAAATTTGTGATATGCAAAGTCGATTTAGAAAGGACTCGTTCACAGGGAACCGGTTACTGGAAGTTGAATGCATCCTTACCAGCTTACAAATACTACAGGAACTGGATTAGCAAACTAGTTAAGCAGCAATTGATGGGGGCAATCGTCAACAACCGGTGGTGAATCACTCTATCTAAATACGATCTGGATGACCTGTTATGGTTGCTCCATGTCCACACTAGCACATCAGGGAAATCTAGCTGTCAGGAAGCCGGAAAGTCCCGAGCAGGTTTTCGAGGCTTTTAATCCCATTCTTCTATGTACTAAACCGGCACAGTCCTTCAGTGCATCCAAAATACTATTCCAGTCCCCCACTAGTACTAAAGTGTGAGACGTTACCAAGAATGTTTCTAGTCGTCTGAAGAAATTTGGCCTTCCAGCCCCTCTTGGGGTATAAACCACCACCAGTCTAAAGGCATCACCTTCACTGCCATTCACGTTCAGGACCACCAATGTACCATCTGGGTCCAGGAAGATAGTCCATACTCAGAAATCTAAGAATTTTTGGAGTAGCACTGCTACATTGCCACCTGCTTCTGATAGATCACAAGATGAGAATACCTTGCAGTCCTCAAAAATGGATGCTAGAGCATGTTTTCCAGAGATACTTGTTTCACTAATGGCAGCCACATTTAAATCAAGCAGCCTGAGATCATTGAGCAAATGACCTTGCTTCCAAGCTGATCCCAGACCATGCACATTCACATACCCCATTCACAGCATGGTCATGCTAGTCAGAGAAATAAAAAGAAAAGATTATTCACCTTGATTTTTGAGAAACCCAGAAAATCCAGGTCTCTCTGCTGGTGAATGTTTTTTAAAAGGCCTTTCCAATAGCCTTTTATCAACTGATTTTTTTTGAAATCCCCAAACTGCATGGGAATTTTTCTCTTATAGTTTTATAAACACCTGACAACGTTTTAATTAAAAGTCTGCTAGATATATTTTTCATTGAAGATTGGAAACAACTCCATTTACAACCATCATGAGATGTCTTTGATAAGGATACACTCAAACACATACATATACATAAATACACAAACACACACACACACACACACACACATATACAAATACAATAGGCTTTTTGCAGTTTCCATTGATTAAGTCCACTCACAAGGTTTAGTTCGACCTTGAAGTATAGTAGAAAACTCTTGTCCAAAGTACCACGCTATGGGACGGATCCCGTGACCACATGGTTGGGAAGCAAGTTTCTTAACCACACACCCACAACTGTGCCTTTGTATATATATGTGTGTGGGTGTGTTGTATGCATGCACATATTCTCACAAACATGTACATGAACTGTGCACATATGTTTGTGTACTTATGTATATATATGCATTAGTGTGTACGTGCATATGATGGTGCGTTGGAGTATTGCAAGAAAGGAAAGTGTTTTACCAAACTGACACACGCAGGCTTAGCATAGATATATGGTATGTACACATCTAAACCTTTTGATCCTTCCTTCTCTCTTTGTTCTCATTCTCTCTTTTTGTCTTGTTTCTAACTCTCTCGCCCTCTCTTTCTTGCTTTCTTACTTTCTTTATCTCTCTCTCACTCTTCTCTATCTTTCCCTTACTCTCTTACTATTTGAGATATCAGCACACACATGACAATGTGCATGGATGTATACACACTAAACACACACACATGCATATGTGCATATTTGAGCAAGCAGATGTTAGTCAACATACATATATGCTTACAAGTTGAAGTTAGTAGGATATATATATATATATATATACAAATAATAAATGAGTATATGCATATATACGTACATGTATGTACATACTTACATCTACCTGTATATATAGATGCATATCTGGGTACAGGACATTGCAAACAAAACGTAGACAAAATGATAAACAAGTACAGAAAACACACAGGCCACATAGAGAACATTTCCTTCATCAGCTGCCACCATTCAACACTGGCGTTTCGAAGAGTTAGGGCAGGACGCATCGTTAAAATGGCTCTTCCCACGGACCACAAATTAAATTTGTAACGTGGAGGAATGTAGTGGCGGACAGAAAACAAGACAGGAAAACGAAACAGTGAGAACAAACAAGAAGGCTACACGGCCAGACGTGGAAAGAATATGTGTATGCTGAACGCTGTAAAGCAACGAACTGGAAGGGAGACGAAGAATTGTTCGTGCTAGCTTCACGAAAGCAAAGATATGAAAGAAAGATCATGCACACACATATATATACACATATATATTTACACACACACACACACACACACACACACACACTCACATAAATATGTGTGTATGTGTGTGTGTGTGTGTGTGTATGTGTGTGTGTGTGTTTAAATATAAAAATGCATGTATTATTTGTATACAAGCACGCACATATACTCACGTCCATACTGTAGCATGCATATTATTTGCATATGCAATATTTCATCTTGCCAGTCTGATATGACCTATGAAGTTTAGGGACCTGGTCTGCCTTCTATGACTAATTATCTTAATAATAATTAATTTTATATACATATGCACATGTGTATGTGTGTGTGAGCAAGTGTTGGCATGCATGATTGTGTATGTGTCTGAACAGAGGTCTACGTTTACAGATACATACATATATATGTTTGAATGTATGTACATCATCATTATCATCATCATCATCATCATCATCATCATCATCGTTTAGAGTCTGTTTTTCATGCTGGCATGGATTTGACGGTTTGACTAGAACTGGCAAACTAGAGAGCTGTACTGGGCTCCAGTCTGTTTCGGCTTGGTTTCTACAGTTGGATGCCTTTCCTAATGCCAACCACTCCAATAGTGGAGTGGGCGCCTCTAACACATCACCGGCACTTTTATGTGTCACCGGTACTGGCCTTGGTTATGATTTCACTTGGTTTGACATTGTCATCTCAAACACCCCCCCCCCACACACACACAGAGGATATAGGATAAAGATCCTTTCTGAGTCATATAGACTCATAGGGTTGGTTTCCTGATTTCTGAGGTGTATATATTCTCCACCTGGATGGGTCACCAGTCCATCACAGGCTTACTCACTTTTGCCAGCTGGGTGGACTGGATCAATATGAAATGAAGTGTTTTGTACAAGAGCACAATGTGTCATCTGGTCCAGGATTTGAAACCACAATCTTATGATCATGAGCCCAATGCCCCAACCACTGAGCCCCCACATGCCTCCCCCCCACGCACACACACACATCACATGGTCATGTAATCGACCAGACTATTGGATGTTGCTATAAATCACTGGTCACAGTGTGGCTTGCATCATTTTAGCTTTTGAATGATGCCACTCTACTGGCTAGGCAATCAATGACACCGCTAATTGACACATTTGACACATAATTGATTAGCATAATAGCATAGCCTGGAAAAAACATGGATTACATGGAAAAATGCGATCAAGAGAAATAATATTCTTAAGGTTATAAACCTGGAAAATTACAGGACAAGTTATTACACTTGGAAAAGTTCAGGACAACTTATTACATCTGGTAAAGTACAGAACAAGAAAATTTTACTTAAAATATTGTAGCTAAGGATAAAATTTGAATATCAAAAATTATTTTATTTTAATTTACAAATTAACATTATAATTAAAAAAAAGGTACCATCATTTTGTTAAAATATTGACATACTAGAATACTTAAAAAATGAGAGCCAGAAGTTCCAATATAGCTAAAGTTTTATATAAAGTAGAATAGTATATATGGTAGGCAAATTCATTACATAGAAAATAGGCATTAGCTCAAGACTAACAATGTGAAGACTTGGCAATAGCTCAAGCAAATTTTACTGTGCATTTGTTGTTATAGGTAGATTTTACTGTAATATATAACTAGTTTTTGTTTTATTCTATTTATTGTACTAATTATGTACTACTATTATTTTTTATAGCATATTTTCAAATTTCTCTTTATTAATTAGTAATTAAAAAACGAATTTTTTTAAAGTGTAAAAAATATTTTGAGTTATTTTTAATTTTTAATAGAAGTAACAAGTAATAACAAATAGAAGCAATAAACTTGTAATAAAATTTTTTAGTTTTAATAAAAGCTAATATTTTCTAAATCTAAATATTTTATTTGAAATTTTATCCTTAGCTGCAATATTTTAAGTAAAGATTTTCTTGTTTTGTAACTTATCAGATGTACTATGTTCTCCTGAACTTTTCCAAGTGTAATAACTTGTCCTGTAATTTTCCTGTTAATAATGTTATTTCTATTGCTCACATTTTTCCATGTAATATATATACAGGGGTCAGACAAAATAATGGAAACACCTTAAAATTTCAAGCAAACTTATTTTAATATGGGATAGGACTGCCTCTGGCAGTAATTACAGCTTGAATTCTATAAGGTATGAATTCCTACAAAGTTTGAATTGTTTCCAAAGAAATTTTTGTCCATTCTTCAGCTAAAACAGCCTCCAGTTCTTGTAATGATGATGGTGGAAGATATTGACTCCTTACTTGTTTTTCTAAAATGCACCATAAATGTTCAATAATATTGAGATCTGGGGACTATGGTGGCCAGATAAGATGTTCAACTTCACTAGAATATTCCTCGTGCCATTCAGTAAAAACTTTAGCTGTGTGAATGGTGCTTTATCATCCTGAAAGATTGGGCTTCCCTCCGGAAACAGTTCCGCAACCATAGGATGAATTTGATCAGATAAAATGCTTAAATAGTCTTGACTATTAATTCTGCCATGAAGGGAAATCACTGGGCCAGCAGATTTCCAAGATATAGCCCCCCACATCATCACAGATCCTCCTCCATGGTTAACAGTTGGAAGAAGGCAGTCTGGGTCAGATACTTCTTTTGATTGTCTCCACATGTATACTCAGCTGGTGGTTGGAAATAAGGTAAAGGACGACTCGTCTGAGAAAATAACATTCTTCTACTGCTCTAGGGACCAATTCTGTAGGTTTTTAGTCCACTCTAAATGCTTTGCAACGTTTGTTTTTGAAAGTAGTGGTTTTCTGATTGCAGCCTTCCTGTGAAATCTGGCTTTGTGCAACCCATGGTGAACAGTTTTTATGGAAACTGGGTTCTCAAGGTGGTCATTAAGCTCTGCAGTAATTTTGGGAGCTGTACTTTTGTGTTCCTTTCTAACAATTCATGTAAGAGTCTGATGGTCCCTATCTGAAAATTTTGGTTTTCTTCCGGAATTTTATTTTGACAAGGAGGTTTTTCCTTCTTTCTCAAAGGCTGTCATTACTTTCGAGACAGTACTTCTTGATACACCAAACATTTCGGTGGCTTTCATTTACGCTAGCGCCTGCCATACGAACACAAACAATTTGACCTCTTTGAAAGTCTGATAGATCTGTCATTTTAATGAATTTTAATTACCTTTTTCTGATGATATCTGAAAAGAAACAGCAATTTTAGCAAAACATATTAAGCAACACTAATAATAAACCAAAACATAAAAGTAAACAAGCTTTTGATGGTTTTATAGATATTTCAAAATTATGATGCTATGATGCTAGGTGTTTCTATTATTTTGTCCAACCCCTGTATATATAGATAAAAACAGTCATGACCGGTTCTTAGGGTTACCCAGAGTTTTTGCATCCATAAAGTGCTTAGTGTTACATATGTTCCGTCAGATTCTAAAGCAGGGTCTGATGAGACGTATGTAAAGCTAACTGCTTTATGGGTAATCCTCTGAACTGGTCATAATTATCTTTATCTAAATATTCTACTGCTCTATAACTTGGAGTGTACTTCTCTTTCAGATTTATGACTTACTGACAATATACATAGATATCTATATGTATATATGTATATATATATGTGTGTGTATATATATATATATATATATATATATATATATATATAT
>NC_068983.1:16756069-16761412 GCF_001194135.2 Octopus bimaculoides | reverse complement strand
GCAGTATTTGGGTTTATTGTATGTGCAGATTTGTATGTTTGTTTTATGGATGCGTTTTTATGTATATATTTTCATGTCTAGATGCATGCATATGTATTTATGTGCTAAATTTTTGGAAAGTTTTACATATCTTCACAGTTCCATTGATGGCTTGAATCTGTAGTCTTCTAATCAGCCTTTTTCTTTCAGGTTTTGAGAACCCTAATTTTTCCAGGTTTTTGTTGAGGCAGTTCGTTACATATCCCAATGCCCCAACAATCACAGGTATGAATCTGAACTTGTAGTCTGGGTGGAGTATCTGCAAATTTCTCAGTAGCTCGGCGTAGTTGTTCTCTTTTTCTCTAATCTTTAGCGTGATGTTGACATCCGCAGGACAGCTGATTTCTACTACTGTACACAGTTTCTCTTCTCTGTCCCAGATTACTATGTATGTATGTATGTATGCATGTATGTATAAGAATTTTCAGAATGCTGTCATTTTTCATTCAAACAACATGTCCTACCCATCTACACTGAATTCTCATCAGCATGCTTTGGATGCTGGAGATATCACATTTTCTTAAGATTTTGGCATTGGATATCTTATCTTGCTATTCTATGTTGCATATGTTGTACAAACAGCTCATGTGGAAGGTTTTAAGTTCCTTTAGATGTCTGTAGTAGGAAGTCCATGCTTCTGCTCCATACAAAAGTGTGTTCAAAGTACAAGATTTGCATACACTTATTTTAGTTTTCAGACTGAAATCATGTTCATCCCACAAACGATGCACAAATCTTCCAAAAGCACTAGTATCCTTAGCTATTCTAACATTGATTTCATCACCAAGAGCACTCTTAAAGTTTACTGTACTTCTAAGATACTTAAATGACCTGACTTATTTGAGTGGCTTGTTGTTTATCATCAAGTTTGAATCTTGAAGTATGTCCTGTCCCAACAAGTGGAGGGATATCATAACAGAGGAAGACCTCTCCTTAGCTATAAGGATAAGTTGAAGCAATCTCTAAAGTCTCCACAACTTAACCCATTGCCTACCAGTGATCTCATATGAGATCACTTAAAAATTACAAATTTCGTAATTATCTGCCAATATTTACACATATCAAACCTTCTTGCTATATCTACTAGGTATATTTCTCTGATATTCAAATGAGGGTTGCTAATTTTTCACCCAATATCTCGCTTATTTCTATTTAAAATGTTATTTTGAAATGTTATTTTGATCATTCCAGCGTGTTTCTAAGGCTGTTTTATGCTAGAAATCAAAGTTTCATAAAAAAAATTCCAGTTAATAGAATTATGGGAGGTAATGGGTTAACCTGAGATCTTAGAAAAGTCATTGGCTACATCAATGAGCATGGCATAATATGTGTCATGATGCATCCAAACAATTTGAGTTGAAGAAAAAGAATAACAGAAGAACTATATCCCACAGTCAACAGACACACTTGCCCAGTCTCAGGTAAAATCAAAATCATCAATGTTTCCATTGCAACTTCATAGCAAAATCCATACCTGAACTGAAATTACATCCATGCATCCATTGCAAATAGATGCAACTTCTTAGTTTTTTTTTCCTTTCTTTCTATTACTCTCTTTAAGTCATCTCAATGTAGGACTATTGAATGTGGAGAATGAATGGGATAACATGAGTCTCCCTCATGTGAACCCAACAGAGGGACCAGCTATCCTAGTGGACAGCAGTATAGCAGTGGCATATGGTAGTTGTTGTATTGGGTGTGCTGCCATCAAATTTCAAGCAGGGGTATAACAAAAGTTTTCCATTAAGATTTGTGATTAAATTAATGAGTAAAGTTAATATTTATAATGAATTTGCCATTTTTGATGGGTGTGCACTGCACACCTAGCACATCCAGAATATATGCCCGTACAGTATAGTAGATAAGGCAATTAAAGACATGAAAACAAGGAAAGCCCCAGGTCCATCTTGAATCACTGCTGAGATGCTCAAACTATCTGGCAAGGTAGGATACAAGCTAGTCGCCTGCACAGTTAATCATGTCCTCTAGGAAGGTGTAATATCAAGTGACTGGTGTAGTAACATTATTGTTAGCTGCTACAAGTGTAAGGGAGATGCCTTAGATAGAAGCATCAGAGTCTTGAAACAGGTGATGAAAATTACGAAGAAAGTTATAGCCAAATTAATTAGGAGTAGAATTGGGCTAGATGAAATGCAGTTAGGTTTTGTCCCAGAGAGAAGCACTACTGACGCTATTTTCATAGCTAGGCAACAGTAAGAGAAATATTTAGCCAAGAATAAACCATCATACTTGGCACTTATTGATCTAGAGAAGTGGTTCCCAACCTTTTCACTACCAATGACCCCTTTCATTTAAATGAGTTTTCCCACGGACCCCTTTAGATATGTTTACTCTTATGAATATATATATATATATATATATATATATATATATATGAATAATAACAATAAATGGAGCAAAACGCATATAAATAAAAGTTCCTTTAATTCCTACACATGTTTCAAAATATATGTGCACTCTACTCCAAAGAAGTAAGAGCTGCTGGAATTGCACATATATTCATCGACGATGAACTTTTATTTATATGCGTTTTGCTCCATTTATTGTTATTATTCATATCTACTCAAAATGCATTGCTTTAACTTGGTATCTCTACCTATAAAACGAGTGTGATATCCTGTTTTTTTGTGTGATTTTTGCAACCCATGGTAACTATTAACATATTTACATTGTCAAGGTTTTTTTAAACTGAGATAATATTAATAAACTTATATATATATATATATATATATATATATATATGAAATTCTGAATTTAGTTCACAGACCACCAGTGATCTAGAGAAAGCCTTCAATAGAACATCCTGTTGTGTAATATGGTGGTCTCTGAAGTAGCTCGGGGTAGATGAGTGGCTTGTAAAAGCTGTACAGGTGGGTGGGTGGGTGAGTGAGTGAGTGAGTGAGTAAGTAAGAAAACAATGATAGAAGGCAATGGAAGAGAGACACTAAAGGAGCAACATGTTTCATGGTAGGAGAGATAGCAAGTGATGGATTGTCATAGAAATGGTCAATGGTAAGAGAGTATGATGTATGTCCCTAAAATATCATCTGGAGAAGAGGAAGAGGTGCCTTCATGTCCCCACTACTCAGACATTCCCAATACACTCATCTCTCATCTCATCATCCATATTGTGGCTAACCTCTCAGGTGCTACACTAATGTCAAGGCCTTTTTTCGTTCCTTTCCAGAATGTTACAACTAGGAATTCCCTCTCTGAACATATTTTTCTTGCAGCCATTGACACAACAACAGTTAAAAGTTAACCATATCAATCTCACTGGTTCCAGAAGGCTACAAAAGCCATAGGCACTGTTACTTACTCTTGATAATTTCCCTGCTCTCCAAAACAAACTCCCATTAGTTATGTTTATTCTATGTTCTATACATTATTTGTGATTAATTTGATCATGTGGTTTCTGTGCTATTCAATTTATTGAATTAAGTTTTGATGTTTCAAATTCTGAAAGTATAAAGCAGTCAGTTCAAAAAGTTTTCATTACATAATTGTATACACCCTGAAGCCAATAGTACATACTTAAAAAATCTGTGTTCTAATCATTTCTTCCATTGTTATCTATGTATCAGTGCTAACCTACATTTTATGCTTAATCTTTCAACTATATCATGTCAAATTCCAATGTATGGTCCATGTTACTATAAATGTTAGTAAAAGAATTCCAGTCTATTGTTAGCAGTACCATGTTCTCAGAAAGTGTTGTGTACATCATTACTTCATTCACCATTTGCCTTCCAAATGGTGAATTTCTTGTCGTATGACCATGTAACCATACCCAATCATGTGTTAGCAAATATGACTTGGTTGCATGTACCATGCTTTCACTAGTTGTTTTAGGTGCCCTTTTTTGTCATGAGCAGACATGGACATCCTCTTTGTCCTATCATTGACTCAAAACATTGAGGATGTGACATCAAGGAGAGAAAGCACTCAGTTGATCCTCATTTCAGCTGAGAAGAATGGTGCAACATGATATAAAAAATTGTCTTACTCAAAAGTACAACCCTGTGAGGCATTATACCAGCATGACTGCAGTTCAATGACTGAAACAAGTCAATGATAAAAGATAATTTATTTGCTTCATGTGTTAGTCATGAAATTTATTTTCGCCTATGTGTTTGCTAAATTATCAGATAGATAATGTTCAATGCTCAAAACAAATTTAATCAGTCACTATTTCTCTGTGATTTACTATATTTAATAAACAATTTTTAAAATCTAAAACTGTGATATATTACAGAGTAACTCTACTTAGCAACAAACCTTCTAAAAAAAAGGGTAAAATTCATATGGAGTTGGCTGCACTAATTATCAATGAAAACAAAATTATTACTACAGTGTGGAAGAAGGTGGTGAACTAGTAGAACCATTAGCATACTGAGCAAGATGCTTAGTGGCATTTTGTCCGTCTCCATGTTCTGAGTTTAAATTCTGCTGAAGTCGACTTTTCCTTTCATCCTTTTGGGGTTAACAAATTAAGTACTAGTCAAGTACTGGGGTCGATGTAATCGATTATCCCCCTCCCCACAAATTCCAGGCCTTGTGCTTATAGTAGAAAGGATTATTACAGAGGAGAAGAGACATACCCATTCAAAAGACATATTATTAACTTCACTTAAACAGTCATTATTTGGTGTAAACATTTTTGTTGTTCCAGTTGTGACCTGGTCACTGACACAGTTTCTCTGTGTGTGTTTTTGAATGACTAACATGCCTTCCATGCTGTAAATTGTTTTATTGGCACCAATTTAAGATAGAAAAGAGAAACAGGCTCACTATTTTTCGATCTCATATTTCTGTTTATAATGACTAACATTATTTGTAAAATTAGCAGTTAATTTCTTCATATAATTTCACTATATACTGTATATATTTGACCAAACACTGCATGTTTTAATGTAATTTTTTGTACATTGCATATTTCAGTACAATTTCAATGCACATTATACATAGGCAAACGTAAGCTCGCAAGGAATGAAGCCAGTATGCTCCGTTGGATGTGTCATGTCAATGTGAATACCCGTCAGAGTGTAAGTATCTTGAGAGAAAAGCTGAACATTAGAAGCATCAGTTGTGGTGTGCAAGAGAGACGATTGCGCTGGTATGAACATGTGGTGAGAATGGATGAGGATAGCTGCGAGAAAAAGTGCCACACCCTAACAGTTGAGGGAACCCGTGGAAGAGGTAGGCCCAGGAAGACCTGGGCTGAGGTGGTGAGGCAAGACCTTCGTACATTGGGCCTCACTGAGGCGATGACTACTGACCGAG
>NC_068983.1:16745867-16755792 GCF_001194135.2 Octopus bimaculoides | reverse complement strand
AGACACCATTTCGAGCGTGGCCGTTTTCGTGCGGGTGACACGTAAAAGCACCCACTACACTCTCTGAGTGGTTGGCGTTAGGAAGGGCATCCAGCTGTAGAAACTCTGCCAAATTAGATTGGAGCCTGGTGTTGCCATCCGGTTTCACGTCCTCAGTCAAATCGTCCAACCCATGCTAGCATGGAAAGCGGACGTTAAACGATGATGATGATGATGATGATGAAAGGAGTGGCTGTGTATAGGCATAGGAGTGCCTGTATATAGGTGTAGGAGTGGCTGTGTGGTAAGTAACTTGCTTACGAACCACATGGTTCCAGGTGGCACCTTGGGCAAGTGTCTTCTACTATAGCTATGGGTCAACCAAAGCCTTGTGAGTGAACTTGTAGACGGAAACTGAAAGAAGCCCATTGTATATATGTATATGTATATATATATATATATATGTATGTGTGTGTGTGTATATGTTCAATGTTAGTGATATGATTTAATGTTGGACATTGTTTTATTTATGCGCCCTTTTTAAAGCCTAGCCAGGCTCATGGGTCCGGTTTCCCAGTTTCTATGGCATATGTGTTCCTCCCAGCTGGAAAGGACGCCAGTCCATCGCAGCGTTACTCAAGAAACAGGAAGAAAGAGTGAGAGAAAGTTGGGGTGAAAGAGTACAACAGGGGTCGCCACCACCCCCTGCTGGAGCCTCATGGAGCTTTAGGTGTTTTCGCTCAATAAACACACACAATGCCCGGTCTGGGAATCAAAACCACGATCCTCCTACCATGAGTCCACTGCCCTAACAACTGGGCCATTGCACCTCCACATTGGCCATTGTAATAAACAGGAAATGACATGATGCACAACATTTCTCTTCCTTTTTTATTAGCGTGAAGAGGAGAGGCTATACCTGTGGTTGTTTGATCCTAAATTGACTCTGATTTAGTAGACTTATAATCAAAGGTATTCAAATCACGTGTATCCTGTCTTATCTTATTTAGCAATACTGTACCTTAGACTATATTAAACAATGTTTTCTTTTTTAAGATGGCAGGGTATGATTTAAGTATTTGAGGGAGATTTGACCATTGCCATTTCTAACAAGACATGTAACCATATAGAAGCTTCCTCATTGGTTTGAGGCTGTACATGAAGTCTTTTTAGGTCTACAGGTTTATTAGGCTGGAACTTATTACAATTTCCATGGCATATAGTTGATCAAGATTATAATACACCCCACTGAACAGAATGTCAGTCTGTCACAGGGTGAACCTCCAGCTGTTGCTGATACTTATTCTCATCTGAATGGACTAGAGCAATGTGAAATGAAGTGTTTTGCACTGCACAATCTGGAAATTGAAACTTTGATCTTGCAATCATGAGTCCATGCGCCTTCATAGGTTTTCCTAAAATGGAGCATAGAAGTAAGGTAGAGTTAGTAAAGGCAGAGTTCACAGTAAGTTTAAATTGCTGAACACTGATACCGGAAGGGGAAACATGAGTTAGAACCAAATGTTAAATGTAGCTCTGAGAAGGAAAATTAAGCAAGTTTTGAAATGATCAGATTATGAAAGGTATATCGTGTGAATTTAGGTGAAGGTTGTGTGCAGCAAATACTTTTGAGGGGCAATGAGCTGCTGTAGTAACAGTAAAAGGGATGGAGAGAAATAACAGTCTGACAGTTGATTATTAATTTTATTTTTTACTTTCTGAGTCTAGAGGAAAGAGTAGTACCCATGACCTTTGGAGGCCCTCTGAGACTGGTGAGCTTGCTGCTCACTGGTCTTGGAGGGCCTGCAATTGTCGTGTTTAAACTGTTACTAGTTGATACTTGTAGGAAAGATATGAGAAGGGAAGAAATGCTATAGGGCTGATGTTCTGGGGAGGGGGAAAGGGCCGAGCATAGTAGCTAGTGTAGGGCTGACAAGAGGTGGAAAACATAAGTGGGTTGGGATACCTGAATGGAGGAGATACAAGAGCAGCCAGCCCTGAGGAACAAAGAGCATTGCAATAGTGATAGAAGAGACAGAGAGAAGAAACAGCATGTCTGTGGGCCAGAGCTGAAGTATGTCTGTTAGTCAATAGATATCATTCTCTTGACTGGATCTTCTTAGGATATACTCCTAGGTGTTTCTATGCATATGCTGTATTTTCCAGCAGCCACGTCAAATTTTTCACCAAAATTTACAGCCTAAAATGGTAGATCATCTTTGGAGGATGAAAAATTCCATGAGAAATGCAGCAGGATTTGGAAAGAGTAATGGTGTTAGAATGTTTACATACATGTTTACACTAAATACTACACTGAATTGTATGCTAGAAAAGACAGTAAGTAGCAAGGATTGTATAGGGCTGAGGAATAATTCATGAGCATTTTTTTCAAATTTAAAAATGCATGCAGAAATAAAATGCATTGGTAAAATGTTTTATGTTATTCAAAAGAGATTTTTTTGCTCTACAAGACAGTGTGTTTTGATTTTTAAATTTTATTGATTTTTGTGTGTTTTCAGATCATTAAAATGGAATGTCAAGTGGACAAAACTGAGCATTTTCAACACCATTTGCTTTTTGCATTTAATCAAGGTGTTGAGGTTGCCAAAGTTGCTCATGAGATTTGTGCTGTATATGAAGAAGGGGCAATGCCTCAAAGTACTGACTGCTGTCGGTTTCCGTGCTTCAAAAATGGGAATTTTGACCTTAAGGATGGATCACACACTGGTCAACCAATTGAGTCCGAAGAGAGACTGAATCAACTTCTTCACGAAAATCCATGTCAAACGACCAGAGAATTGGTGGAGCAGATGGATTGTGATAAAAAAAACTGTGGTGAACCACCTTCACTCAATGGGCAAGGTTTAGAAACTTGGCGCTTGGTGCCACACACTTTGAGCGTAAACAACAAAAATCAACGCTCCACAATTGCAGCCAGTTTGCTTGCTCAACATCACTCAACACATGGTCACAAACAGCATTTTCTTTACCACATTGTCACTGACAATGTAAAATGGTGCCTTTACGTCAATATGAAGCAGCGAAAAGAATGGCTCAGCTCCAACAAACAAGCGACTTTGTGAACAAAACAAGACCTTCATCCTTGAAAGACCATGTTGTGTGTATGGTGGGACTGGGAAGGCATAATTCATTATGAACTGCTTGAGCGCAACCAAACACTTGATGTGGAGCTCAATGAAGCAATTCAGCAAAAAAGGCAAAACAGGTGAAATGGCATTCTTCTGCAACATGACAATGCCTATTCTCACGTTGCCAATATGACCAAAGCTGCAATTCAAGAACTTGAATGGGAAGTGCTGCCTTGTCCTCCATACTCTCCAGACTTGGCGCCATTAGATTTTCATCTCTTTTGACTGCTTCAGAATGCTTTGCATGGTGTTCTGTTCAATAATGCCATGGAATTGCAGGCTTGATTGGACAAATTCTTTGAGTCAAGACAGAGATTTCCATTGCTGAGGCATCAAAAAACGTACTGAACGATGGGAGGAAGTCGTAAACAACAACGGAGAGTATATTATTGATTAATTTGTTGTAGTTTTTTGTGTTTAAAATAAGTTTGAAAAAATAAACGAGATGTCGGAAATATCTAGAATATGTGTGTGGTGTGTTCTATTTAAAATGAATTTACTAAAAAAAACAACAAAAATACTGTAATAGAATGCAGTCATTAATGAAGACATAAAATTAATTCTTATGGATTATTCAGAGAAAGAAACAATCAAGATTAGATGAAAGATAACTTTTATTTCATACAAATATAATTCATTCATCTATTTTATTTCAATTTTTTCTTCATCTTCATCTCCTGAATCTCCGCTTAATACTAATTTGTTTGAGCTTTGATCACCGACCTTTTCATATCTGTTAGCCCAGCAAAATTTATGATGTAAAAGACTGAAGTACAATATCATAAGACATATAAGAATCATCAAGAGAATTATACTAAAAGAAACTAATAGGAAAGTGAAATTTGTATGAGTTTTTGCTTTTGCTTCATTTTGACGCTTTTGTAGACATTCTGGAAAGAGAAAAATGAAGGAAGAAAACTAAGAAAAATAATTTGAGTTCCATTACAAAATAAAAACAAAATTCTTGTTAGAGAATGTATAAAAATCCCATATTAACAAAACAAATAATAAATTACAATTTTTCCTTAAACCTGAGTAATTTCAGGGGACCAGTACATAGTTAAGGTTATCCATTTTTTCTTCAAATGAAAGGGAATTTCACCTGAATAACGTATTTGTCAATCACTATATTAATTCCCCATTAATACTTTTGCAGTATTTTCCCCCATGGCTAAGATAGAAGAGGAAAACAGCACTTATGACTTCAGAGCTGCTGAAACTGGGAGGATGAGAGGTAGGAAGCTACTGTAACCCATTGGTTTATACTGAAGAAGCCAGTTTGCAACACAAAAGAATCTGATAAAGTGCACCCAAGGGTCAGGTGGTGATGTCAAATTGGGAAAGAGATTTAAGTTACACATAACAACAGCCACAAACCGTCCAATGGGCTTCTATAATGTTTTGGCTGACCAAATTTCATTTTCAAAGCTTTGGTGAGAAATTAATGGAGTTGTAAGATGGTTGGGTAAGTTGTCTTGTGATATATCTTCTGGCTCTTTATGTTGACAGCAATGTTAGTGACAACACTGATACTAAACTAACTTTATCAGCCTAAGTCAGCAAACTTTCCCTTGTTTAACACATTGGTGGCACAGAGAGAGGAGACTTCTGTATTACCCTTTTTTACTTGCTTCAGTCATTTTGACTGCAACCATGCTGGAGCACTGCCTTAAAAAGGGGCTTTTAGTTGAAGCAATCGTCGACCCCAGGACTTATTTTTTGCAAGCCTAGTACTTAATCTATCGCTTACTTTTGCTGAACTGCTAATTTACAGGGATGTAAACATCAGTTGTCAAGCAATGGTGGGAGGGGAGGGGCAAACACAGACACAAAGACACACACACATAAATGTATACATATATATATATATATATATATACACACACACACACACACACACACACACAATGGGCTTCTTTCAGTTTCCATTTACCAAATCCACTCACAAGGTTTTAGTTGGCCTGAGGCTATAGTAGACGACATTTGCCCAAGGTGCCATGCAGTGGGACTGAACCTGGAACCATGTGGTTGAGAAGCAAGCTTCTTATCACACAGTCATGCCTGCACCTTGACAATTGCTTGTCTTCCTCAAAGAAGTTTGCTGAGGTTTGCACATGTATGTGCAATGCATCGTCAGCCATGGCCAATAGAGATCCTATATGTTTGATCAGGGCTCACCTGGAACTTAAATAACAACAACAACATTGGCAGCAGTTGGAAAATGTGCTCAGACTAGCTCATTGCAACTAATCCAATAAACCAGTGCATGTATGTGTACAGCATGGTCTTCTACATTAACCAAAGACATGGTATGTGCAAATGTGTAGGTCTGTAGAAAACTAGTGGGTGTTGAGATGGTCCAGGTGGACACTGGTGCCTAAAGGGGCACTAGGGTGGGGGGCAGTAGAGAAAAAGGAGGCGTTGGGAGGAAGGCAGTGGATTGGGGAACGCTATGAATTTATTATAATATTATTATAATATTGTATACAAATTATATAATATTATATTAAATATTAAATGATTCATAGTATATATAAATTAGTAAAATATAAAATATTTATTTATATATAAAAATAGGGGGTGGGGGCGCTGAGGGGGGGGCATGGGAGGGCAGTGGCCCAAAAAGTTTGAGAATATCTGGTTTAGATGATGAAGATTCAGTTGTTTGATCAACTGGATTACCTGCTCCTGAATTAGCGAATAAGTGGCTGAGTATTCTACAGATATGCGTACCGTTAACTCTGGTCATATGTGGCAGAAATATTCTGTTTCATGTTAAAATAGCCAGATCTGACCTCTCACACCTACACTATAATATCATTCTAAAATTAAGTAATCGCATCATTGAAATCTCAAAGCTACGAGATAATTCATGATTAATTCTAAACAATGTGAATAAATAAGCATTAAATTTTATAGTATAATCTGAATGCTAAAGAGTTAAAGTAATTCTCAGGTTGAACCAGTATGACACAGTGTATGACAAGGCTAAACCATTTAAACAAGGCTCAACCATTTAAACAATGCTAAAACCATTTAAACAAGGCTGTACCATTGAATTACAGGTACAGGGTATCTGAAGGGCTTCTATCCCCAGTTTCACTCACAGGGTATGGGCTGACTTGAGGTTATAGAAAATTAACTTGTGCCCAAGTTGTTATGCAGTGGGATGGAACCTGGGAGCTCATGGTAAGGCAGCAGCAGCAAACTTCTTAGCCATTTGGCCATACTACACAGCATTAACAGGGGGAACAATATGAAAAAGTAAACAAAAAAACCAAAAAAACCCCCATACAATACAAGGAAATTAACAACACTGTCAAAACAATAAAATAATAATATTATCAGTGAAATATTAAAAAAAACCTAATAAAAACATCAGCAACAAACAACAAAAAGACAAAGAAAAAAATGAGAAAGAAAAGTTAATAAAATGAAATTTGTAACTTTTTCTAACCTGCAGATTTGCAGAAAATGGAAGCTGTGCTTAATCTGCATTCATTTTTAAATTTGATATATGAAGACCGGCATAGATTGCAGTCTAAACTTGATGAACCTCGGCAAGTCAAACAGGATTCATGACATCTGTGGAGAAAAAGTAAGATACTTTACTTGCAGCATAATGTATATATAGGACTTTCATGTTTCTGTGACTTGTTGAATGAAGGTTGTACATAATAAATCAGATGTTTCATATGATGGAATATATTTTGAGACTGAATAAAAAGATAGTAGTTTGAAAAATAGAACAGAAAATTATCTCAGATTAACTTGCATACCTAATATATTTTATATGGATCATCATCATCATCATCGTCGTTTAACGTCCGCTTTCCATGCTAGCATGGGTTGGACGATTTGACTGAGGACTGGTGAAACCAGATGGCTACACCAGGCTCCAATCTGATTTGGCAGAGTTTCTACAGCTGGATGCTCTTCCTAACACCAACCACTCTGAGAGTGTAGTAGGTACTTTTACGTGCCACCGGCACGAAGGCCAGTCAGGTGGTACTCATAACGGCCACGCTCAAAATGGTGTATTTTACGTGCCTCCTGCACAGGAGCCAGTTCGGCGGCACTGGCAACGATCTCGCTCATACATACATATGTGTAAGTGGTTTCAAGATCACAGAGTGAGGGACTATGTTGTAGGCTTTCCCCAGGCTGACAAATGCTGAGCTAAGTACAACAGTTTATTTTTAGTTAAATACTCCTGCAGTTGCCCCACCAGGAAGTAGTACTTTTCCCTTACACAAAACTGAACTGCTTCTTATCAAGTCTAACTTTCTCTCCAACTAATTTATAACTCTTTCTGTAACTTTCATGACCTGGCCATTTACTATGCAAGTAAGTAGGCTATATATCCAACACCACCAGATATTTTAAGCTTCACAACAACATCATGTTGCATAGGGAGGTATTACCTTGATGAAATTTTTGGGCTGCCCCTAATCACGTGTGATGTCTTCCACATGTATACATGTATATATGTATGAGTGTATGTTTGTGACTATGTGTGTGACTTGTCAAGCCAAGTGAAATCATGGTTGTGGCCAGTACCAGTGACACATAAAAGGCACCCACCATACCCTATGGAGTGGTTGGCATTAGGAAGGGCATCCAGCCATAGAAACCACGCCAAAGTCAGACTGGATCCTGGTGCAGCTCTCCAGCCTGCCAGTTCCAGTCAAACTGTCCAACCCATGAGAACATAGAAAGCAGATGTTAAATGATGATGATACACACACACACACACACAAATTGTGTCATCCCATAAATAACAACCCAATATATATATATATATATGCACACACACACACACATACATATTGTTTTTAACTCAAACAAATTACTCTAAGTACAATATAATCTGTTGTACTTCTATGACAGAATAGCAAGAAACCTACACAAGAGACAGATAGTTATAACAGAAGTTATTCTTATGCATAAATAATAGAATAGAAATATTTGACATATTTAAAAATTAATTTTCTTTTTTCTGTATTAGAATACATAAGATTTACAGTTATTTTGTTTTATTTCATATTTTGTAGTATAAAAAAACAACTCTGAATAGACACTCTTCTTCTTTTTGTAGCTAGTATACATGTTTACATATCTATGTACAATACACACATATAATTGTATGTGTGGGTGGATAATGATCACTTGAATTTAGAAATTTTGAAAAGAGAGAGGCACAGAAGTGCAACAACGAAACGCTATTAAATGTTGAGAGTGCAAGGAAGAAAGAAAGTCTTGCCAATGTTGACCCAACAGAGAGATCAGCCACTATACTTGACAGCAATGTGATACATAAAGCAATTAAGGCAGGAAAAGACATTGGATCCACCGCCGCCACCACCACCACCACTATTTTATGTCTGTTTTCCATGCTGGCATAGGTAGAATGGGTCATCATCCAAGTCAGTTCTTATTCGGAGTTAGAGTACTTACTTGTAGTTTCCATTTTGGTGTGGTTTCTACAGCTGGATGCCCTTCCTATCACCACCACTTTACAGAATGTACAGGGTACACTTAATGCAATTATTATCCTTGTCCTGGTCAGGGGATGCAGTTACACAGAGACATGCACAAGTATACACAACAACACAAGTACACGGTTATCTAAGCAGACAAAGAGACATACACAGACAGACAGAGACATACACAGACAGACAGAGGCATGCATGTACATATTCACATACATACACATTGATACAGGTATACATAGTTACCTAAACAGACATAGCTACATACAGATACATGTAAATATATATATACACACATAAACATCAAGTTATCTAAACAGACCTATACAAACACACACAAATAAATATATATATATATATATGCATGCATGCACGCATGTCTGTATGTATGCATATATAATGTTCAGTGGAGGCGCAATGGCCTAGTGGTTAGGGCAGCGGACTCGCGGTCATAGGATCGCGGTTTCGATTCCCAGACCGGGCGTTGTGAGTGTTTATTAAGCGAAAACACCTAAAGCTCCACGAGGCTCCGGAAGGGGGTGGTGGTGAACCCTGCTGTACTCTTTCATTAAAACTTTCTCTCACTCTTACTTCCTGTTTCTGTCGTGCCTGTATTTCAAAGGGTCAGCCTTGTCACACTGTGTCACGCTAAATATCCCCGAGAACTACGTTAAGGGTACACGTGTCTGTGGAGTGCTCAGCCACTTGCACATTAATTTCACGAGCCGGCAGTTCCATTGATCGGATCAACTGGAACCCTCGTTGTCGTAACCGACGGAGTGCCAACAATACATAATGTTCAGAATTGATTAAGACTGCCATTTTTATCAATCTATGGAGAAATAGTTAACTTTTGCCATGTGTAAAAAAAGTGCCGATCTCTGACTGTGAAGAGAACTAGGAAGACATGTGATGAGGTGGTGAAGCATGATCTTCAAACATTGGGCTTCATGGAGGCAATGACAAGTGACCAAGACCTTTGGTGTTACGCCATGCTTGAAAAGACCTGTCAAGTCATGTGAAACCATAGTCATGACTGATGCTAGAGTCATGTAACTGGCACCCACTACACTCTTGGAGTGGTTGGCATTAGGAAGGACATCCAGCCATAGAAACCACGCCTAATCTGACTGGAACCTGGTGCAGCTCTCCAGCTTACCAGTTTTAGTCAGTCTAACCCATGCCAGCATGGAAAGCAGATGCTAAATGATGATGATGATGATGATGATGATGATGATGATAATAATATATGTGTGTGTGTGTATATATATATATATATATATATATATATATATATATATATAT
>NC_068983.1:16743765-16745466 GCF_001194135.2 Octopus bimaculoides | reverse complement strand
TATATATATATATATATATATATATATATATATATATATCGCATACATATCAACACAGGTAATAACACAGTGATCTAAACAGAGAGACCTACACAGACACATAGGTATATATAGACATATACCTCAACATAAGTACTAATGTTAATTAAATAGAGACTGAGAAACCTGTAAAGATACATAAGGATAAATATACATATGGATATATATATATTGGGTTGTCCGGAAAGTTTGTGCCAATTTTCCAAAAGGTCCTTCTCACTCAACTCATGTGGTACCCAAACATCGTAGCGATTTGTGTACCCAAGCTTTACCAGGTGCTCATGAATGACGGATTTTGATAGGTTGAGGCTTTCTGCCAATTCTTGGGTTGTGCAATGTGGGTTATTCTCAATTAATGACTTGATTTGGTCATCATCTGTAGTTGATGGTTTGCCTGATCGCTCTTTATCAATAAGGCTACAATCTCCAGCTCGGAACCTTACGAACCACTTCCATACAGTTCTTTCGGATAAAGAAACATCACCGTAAGCTGCGCATATTTCTTTGATTGCTTGTGAGGTATTTTTCTCTTTACGGAAAAAGAAAAGCATCAAGTGCTGAAAATGAACTTTCTTATCTTCCATTTCAAAGGGTTACAGAATTAACACAGATTATAGGAACATAAACCTTCTTCCATGAAAAGATAGCATAAATGGAGGTGTAGTCAAATCCTATTTTATGGACTCAACCATGTTCTAAAATAAGTCGAAAGGTAAGCTGCTATAAATCGGCACAAACTTTCTGGACAACCCAATATATATATATAAAAATCAACAAAGGTACAACATAGTTATTATCTAAATACCTTTTGCATATTGGACTATTGCTAGTGCCATTGATGTCTTGGTAAAATCCCATAGAACAAGGGGTGGGGAAACAAGAACCTTTTATAAGAATGAAATTACTAGAACAAGTTAAACATTGTTTCTCTCCTGGACCATAACAACTTGCACACATTCGGAAACATGGAAAGCACCTGCAAAAGATGAAAAAAATAGAATTTATTATAACAGGTAAGATTGTCAGGTCAAATCAAAAGCTTATTCAGACAAAGATTGTACACAAATAAGTGAAGATATCTTTTGTTTCTTACTTGTTTCAGTCATTTGACTGTGGCCATACTGGAGCACTGCTTCACAAAGTTTTAGTTGAACAAATCAGCCTCAGGACTTCTTTTTCTTTTTTTTTAAAACCTTGTACTTATTCTATTGGCCCCTTTTGCTGAACGGCTAAGTCATGGGGACATAAACACACTAATGCTGGTTGTCAAGTGGTGGTGAGGGAACAAACACAGACACACACACACATAGAGATATACACTATCTATCTATCTATCTATATATCATCATAAATATACAGGGATTAGCAATTGAGTTGCTTCTCCAACATACTGAAAATTTAGAAATAGCAGTCAAAGAACTACTGATTCCAAACTACAAATTTTTCTCTAAAGCGGATGGCGATATTTATGGCACACATAGAACAAAAAACCGGAGGGAAAAGCGTAAACAAACCAAGCCTTAAGTTAATTGGATACGAATCGTTTCATGGTTAAGTGAATGGAAATTTCACTATTCCAATCTTAGTGAAATTTCCATTCACTTAACCATGAAACGATTCGTATCCAATTAACTTAAGGCTTGGTTTGTTTACGCTTTTCCC
>NC_068983.1:16742397-16743755 GCF_001194135.2 Octopus bimaculoides | reverse complement strand
CTTTTCCCTCCGGTTTTTTGTTCTATGTGTGCCATAAATATCGCCATCCGCTTTAGAGAAAAATTTGTAGTTTGGAATCAGTAGTTCTTTGACTGCTATTTCTAAATTTTCAGTATGTTGGAGAAGCAACTCAATTGCTAATCCCTGTATATTTATGATGATAAATAGTTTTACCGATAAAGGTTTTTTTCATACTGAACTACTTGGCAAAATTGTTAATTATTAATTCTATTATTAATTGACGATTCTCTGCCCTTATTCTTGTATCTATCTATATATATATATATATATATATATAATATATATATATATATATCTGTGTGTGTGTCTGTGTCTGTGTGTGTCCCCCACCACCACTTGAGAACCGGTGTTGGTGTGTTTACAACACTGTAATTTAGTGGTTCACAAAGGGGAAGGGAAGTGGACATGGATTCACCCATCAGAAGAATTACAATGGAATTGCTCACCCTTAGTAGTTCTTGGTGTTTCTTACTACTTGATGTGATTAGCCAGAACAAAGACTACCTGAGAGGTCTTATAGTACCCACCTGAATAATATATCACTATATATATATGTATATATATATATATAAATAGATAGATATACATAAATGAGCCTCTTTTAGTTAACATCTACCAAATCCACTCACAAGGTTTTGGTCAGCCTCGCCCTATAATAGAAGACACTTGCCCAAGGTGCCATGCAGAGGGACTGAACCTAATACCAAATGACTGGGAAGCAAACTTCTTAACCATACAGCCAAACCTGTACCTATAAGTATATATGCATAAATTGTTTTTGTATATATGACTATATAGGTATAAGGTGTGGCTGTGTGGTAAGAAGCTTGCTTCCCAAACATATGGTTCCAAGTTCAGTCTCACTGTCGCACCTTCGACAAATGTCTTCTACTATAACCTAACCTTGGGCCAAACAAAATCATGTGAGTGGATTTCATAGATGGAAACTGAAAGAAACTCATCACACACACATATGTAAATATATATAAATATGTTGTTGTACTTGGGGATGGTCATATTGCCAATTTAGCCAATAAAAACACACGCACTGTATATTTGGTGTTAATTTGCTTCAGCTTTATATTACATTATATTACATTAATCCTATTTCGGCCAGAATTCTTTCGTCACATTTCTGTGACCTCATCAGTGGTCCTTTGCTTTCTTCTTTCTTATGTGTGTCTCACCTTGCTAACTATCAGCCATTTTGTATTTTGTATTCCTATTGTATGTGTCTACGCATGCGTATCCCTCAATGTGTGTCTATGTTTTTATATATATATATATATATATATATATATCAAAATAAGCAACAAGGATATCCAAAAGTAATGCAG
>NC_068983.1:16735577-16741685 GCF_001194135.2 Octopus bimaculoides | reverse complement strand
TATATATATATATATATATATATATATATATCTGTGTGCATCTTTGTTTGCTCCCCATCCCCACCACTTGAAAACCAGTGTTGGGTGTGTTTATGCCACTGTAACTTAGTGCTTCCCAAAAGAGACCAATAGAATATGTACCAGGCTTTAAAAAAAATTGTAAATACTGGGGTTGATTTATTTGACTACAATTCTTCAAGGTGGTGCCCCAGCATGGCCACAGGCTAATAGCTGAAACACGTAGAAGGTAAAAGATAAGATTTGTATTTATACATATACATAGAAGTAAACTATCTTTCTGAGTATATTTTTAGTTCATCAAAATGGAATTACTCCGCTCAAAGGTTCTTTGTCTTGCAAGTTACTAGAGAACCCTGTCAGTGCTGGTGCCACTTAAAAAGCATTCAGTCCATACTGTAAAGTGGTTGGCATTTGGAAGGTCATCCAACTGTAACAACCATGCCAAAGCTGACATTTTCTTGCTGGTGTCACATAAAAAGCATTCAGTCCACTCTGCAGGATGGCTGGTGTTAGGAAGGGCATCCAGCTGTAAAACCATGCCAAACACAGACCCAGAAGTCTGGTACAGTCTTCTGCCTGGCCAGCTCCTGTCAAACCGTCCAACCCATGCCAGCATGGAAGGTGGATGTTAAATGATGATGATGGCACAAATATACACACACAAACACAAAACCTTTAAAGAGCTACTTACTCTCCATCGACACGGTATTCAGAGGCGGCACACACACTTGTCTGTATACATGTGTTTCCAGACAGTCTGTAATCTTTCAAACATGAAGTACAGTTGCTGGCATTATGTTGACAAGTATCACAGGGATTTTTACAAGGGCTACATTTCTGGTCGGCTTTGTCTGTAAAAGAAAATAAGATGGCAGTTTAAAACAATTTGTTTATTACAGTATCACAGTATCAAGTAGACTATTAGATGTTGTTATACACCACAGATCACAACCAGGGTTGGATTTAAGCCAATTATATAGATTTGTTCAAATTAGGCTCTGTGCCAAGAGATGGCCTCACACACATTTTCAAGCAGAGGACACTATGATAAATTTTTAGTATATCATTATGGTAAATAGTGGAGCCTCAAGCCTTCAATGCTTTTTAGCTGGGATTGACACACTACATGAAATATAAAACATCAATCTTCAGCTTTTATAGAGTAGAGGACCTTATTGACAATTCTCTAATTGGGCCCCAAACTTCCTAGTGCCTGTCCCGGTCACAATACAACCCCCGACATTGTTGTAGCTTTCAAATAATACCACCCTGCTGACAAGGTGGATCGGCCAACATCCTCACTGAATGAAGCACCAGCACAGGGTTACTTATTTTTGGTTGAGTAGGTTGGAGCAATGTGAAATGAAGTGTTTTGCTCAAGAACACAATGCACTGCTAGTCTGGGATTAGAAAGCACAATCCTGCAATTGTGAGTGTAACATCCTGACTACTAGGCCATGTGCCTTCACAGTTTATATATGTCAAAAAAATGAAAGGAAGGAATGGAACATGGATTCTGCACACTGAACTACAGGTAATCAGGCTATGAAAGCAGTGACTCCAAATCTGAACTAATTCAAGGTAGGAGAGAGGGTGTGTGTGTGTGTGCGTGCGCACATGTATGAATACACACATACATATAAATATATATTTTTATTTATAATTCTCAAACATGAATGTTGTTGACAGTGACTTTGAAATTTTGGTCAGCTAAGCCATCATCAGAAACTTTGAAGTCACTACTAACAATATTCTTGTTGAAGAATAATATAGAGTAACTCATCAAATTAATATAAAATTGTTTTTATTAGAAGTGAGCACACACACACACATATAGAGAGAGAGAAGTTATACATTACCCATATAAGATCCATCTTCACATGATTTACAGCTAGTCACTAGTGGTCCATTGCAAAGTTGACACTGATCTATGCAGTGATGGCACATTTGTGTCTCAGGGTTACCATAGAAACCTTTCGGGCAAGATGAAACACATTCCCTTGAAACAAATAGAAAAGAGTGAGAAGTTTAGAATATGAAACATGACTGGAAAATACTGGAATTTTGCCAGTTGCAATGTTGTGTAAGTATTTAGTGAACCTGAGCAAGATATTAAATTGCATTTAGTAGTGAGAAGTTTGGGGGAGTATAGAGCCATCTCTTAGTCACCATTAACTTCTTGTCTGCTCTGGCCCAGGATGGGGGTACCCGTCAAGGACCCCTGATATAGGTGATTTAAGGGTAAACACTTGTGTATTGAAGGTGCTGCTGTAATCTGTCTCCAAATGCAGTAGTTGATGTATCATCAGGTGGGAAGGCAGTTCTGTAGGTGTTTTGTCCCCTTCCACTATGATACCAGAGCTGTCTGGGGTGGTAGGGTGGGGCCACCAACTGATACAAGCAACAAAACTCCCACACAACAGCACAAGCTTTGTTGAGTCAGATTTTGTGACTCTAGGCCAGATGTTTCTACCCTCTTCAATGCTTGTTCTTGCACACCGTTCATCCTTTCTCTTGAACCAGATATAATGGCTTACTTTCTCAGTGGCTTCAAATAACAGAAGATATATCTTTTATTTATATTTGTTTTAGTCACTGGATTGCAGCCATGCTGGGGCACCCAAAAATGTTTTAGTCAAATAAATCAACCTAGCACTTATTTGTTCTTTTTTTTTTTTAACCCTTTAGCATTTAAACAGGCCATATCTGGCCAATATATTCTACCTATTTTATGTTCAAACTACCAGATCCAGGCTCTCACCTACCCTACAATGTCCTTGTAAAAATAAACAATCACACCATTGAAATCTCAAAGCTACAAGATAATGCAAGATAACTTCAAAACAATGTGAATAAATAAGGCATTATATTTGACAGAATATTCTGAATGCTAAAGGGTTAAAGTTTGGTGCTTATTTGATCAATGCTATTTGCTGAACTACTAAGTTATAGGGATGTAAACAAATCAATGCTGGTTATGAAGTGACAGTGAGGAACAGACATAAACACAAACACACACACACACACATTAAACAGGCTTCTTTCAGTTTCTGTCTACCAAATCCACTCACAAGGCTTTGGTAGGTTCATGGCTATAGTAGAAGACACTTGCCCAAGGTGCCATGCGGTGGGACTGAATCCAAGAAAGGTGCTTCAGAATCAAACTTCTTACCACACAACCAGCTACATTTAAGGTTAAGAAACAAATGGTAAACAATTCAAGCTATTCAATAAATCACCATATTCAAAGAATAATATTTAATAATTGAAAAATAAGCTATGGCTGCTTTATGATTGATGCTGTTACTAATTTGGGCAAATGGTCAGCAATTTTTTGAGGACAGGTGGTTGGACAATACCACCAACCCCAGTACTTAAATATTAATGTAATTTTTTGACTCTAAAAAGATAAAAGGCAAAGTTGACTCAGCAGAATTTGAACTCAGAATGTAAAGAATTGGAAGAAATACCACAAGGTATTTTTTCTATCACTCTAATGACTACCAATCAACCACACTTTAATAACAATAATAATAATTTAAAATTTTGCCACAAGGCAAATAATTTTGGGGAAGGAGGTAAGTAGATTACATTGCCTCCTATATTCAACAGGTACTTATTTTAATGCCCCCCCCCCACCCGACGATGAAATGCAAAGTTAAGCTGGGCTGAATCTATGCATTTTGTGTAACATGCTATTGATTCTGCCAACACACTGCCTAAATAATAACAACAGTAATAATAATAATCCTTTCTACTAAAGGCGCAAGGCCTGAAATTTTGGGGGAAGAGGACTAGTCGATTTTATCGACCTCAGTGTTCAACTGGTACTTAATTCATTGACCCTGAAAGGATGAAAGGCAAAGTCAACCATGGCAGAATTTGAACTCAGAATGTAAAGACAAGCGAAATGCAGCTAAGCATTTCACCCGACATGCTAACGATTCTGCCAGCTAACAACAACAACAACAACAGCAACAGTAACAGCAACAACAACAACAACAACAACAACAATGGTTTCTAATTTTGGCACAAGGTCAGCAATTTTCGGGTAGGAGGTAAGTCAATTATATCGACCCAGTGCTCAACTTACTTATTTTATCAACTCTGAAATGATGAAAAGTAAAGTTTACCAACACAGAATTTGAACTCAGAACATAATGATAGACGAAATGTCACTAAGCATCTTGCCCAGTATGCTAACAGCTCTGCCAGCTCACCTAATTGTTTTTTATTTAGGCACAAGGCCAGCAGATTTTAAGGTAAAAGAGGTGTTATTTGATTAGACCTGATAAAAAGCAAAGTTGATCTCAGTGGGATTTGAACTTGGAACATACATAACTGGAAGAAATCCCACACAGCTTTTTTTTTTACCTGATGCTCTAGACATTCTACCAATCCACCACCATGTAGTAGTAATAGTGGTGGTGGTGGTGGTGATAGAAGTAGTAGTAGTAGTTGGAAAAGAAATTAATGCATTACAAGAGTAAATGACAAAAGCAGAGACACATTACTCACCCATTTGAAATTAATTTGAAGTATTTACAAGCTTTACAGTCAAATGCTGTTTCTCCATGACAGCCATCTATACAATTTTTGTGGCATAAACTGTCTGGACTCTGAAAAATATATCAATACAAAAAAACCCCAGAAAATAAGTACTTTGAAAACAAAAGATTGTTGTCATCATCATCATCATTGTCATCAACATCATAATCATCATTATCAACAACAACATTTAACATCTGTTTTCCATGCTGGCATGGGTTGGAAAGCTTCACAGGAACTGGCAAGGCCTGGTGCTGTACCAGGTTCCATAGTCTGTTTTGGCTTGGTTTCTACAGCTGGATGTCCTTCTTAATGCCAACCACTCTACAGAGTGTACTGGGTGCTTTTTATGTGGCACCAGCACCAATTAAGCCTCTACATTGTTGCACACAATGATCTAGAAACTGCAGCCAAAACTTTCTTAATTCTTTAACTATAAAATTCAATTTCATGTTTCTTCCAGCAATTATGTTAAATATCTACCAAAAACAATAAACTTGACATATCTCAACAAAAATTGGTTTTAAACATGACATTCCATGATAAAAGATAGATTTATATATAAACTACTTTCTGCAGTTAAAGGTAATGAAATTTTAAGTGAACATATCTGATTTGTGCAATAAAAGGGTTAAATCACACCCTATGAATTAAAAAAAAGAAAGACACATTGGATAAGGTAGTCTTATATAGGCTATATCTGTAGAAAGAAAAAAAAATTAAATATAGGGAGGTGACTAGAGGTCTTTTGGTCATAGATCTACATGATCATGGGTGACTTGAGTCGAAAGAACAGTATAATCCTCATGTCATCATTGACCCCCACCACTATCACCACCACCACCAACACAACATCCAATATCTACCTACTTTGTCTCATTCAAGGGCATCCAACTGTAGAAACTCTGCCAAATCAGATTGGAGCCTAGTGTAGCCACCTGGTCTGCAAGTCCTCAGTTAAATTGTCCAACTCATGATAGCATGGAAAGCGGATGTTAAATGACGATGATGATTAAGTCAAGCAGTATCAACAGTTGTAAGATAGTCTCTCCTGCTCTCACCCTATGTATCAAATTGCCCATCCTCTCTTAAGCATTCATCCATCTTTCCTCTTGGTTCCTCAATTACCAGCTCCCTATCTGTTACACAATGAAGGTCTACCACTTCTTTCTGAGCTTTTCAGATACACACAGCAACCTCCAGTTGTATTTTCCATCTGCTAATGTTAGTATTTTCTTTTTTTTCCCTTTATTTCTATTAGTCATTTGACTGCAGCCATGCTGGAGCACTGCCTTTAGTTGAGCAAATTGACACCAGGACTTATTCTTTGTAAGCCTAGTACTTATTGTATCGGTCTCTCTTGCTGAACCGCTAAGTGACTGAGATGTAAACATTCTGAAGGACAATATACTGTATGGTCTAGGAATTGAACTTGTAACCTCATGAACATGAGTTGAATACCGTAAAGGAATTAACTCTAGCAGATAAATGGTATAAATTTGCCTACAAAAGAAATCCTCAATAAAGTTATATTCCTCT
>NC_068983.1:16732374-16735567 GCF_001194135.2 Octopus bimaculoides | reverse complement strand
GAAAGCAAAAAAAAAAAAGAAAGGGAAGGAAAATCTAACAATAATTATCAACTCTAAATGGAAAGGAGAAATAGTTTCCAAAATATAATTGCATATTCAAGGTTGTGCTTCAGTATGGCCACAGTCTAATGATTGAAACAAGTAAAAGATGCTTATAGGTGCCTCTAGGTATAGGCATGGATGTGTTGTTAAGAAGCTTGCTTTGCAACCATGTAGTTTTGGGTTCAGTCCCACTGCACAGCACCTTAGGCAAGCACCTACAACAGTCCTGGGCAAACATTGTCTTGTGAGTGAATTTGGTAGATACAAACTGTGTGTATGTGTATATATGTGTCTTTACATGTTGTCCCTCATCACCACTTGACAACCGGTGTTGGTTTGTTCATGTCTCCTTAACATAGTGGTTTGGCAAAAGAGTCTGATAGAATGAACACTAGAGTTAAGTAATGAGGGTGATATTTTTATGACTAAAACTCTTTGAGGAATTTGTCCCAACATGGCTGTAGTCAAGTGACTGAAATAAGTAAAAGATAAAAGACACTTAAGGAGAAAACCTGATCTTTATTTGCTAGCAAGAAGACAATTCTAGACATGCTTCAGTCTTATTAGATCTCATCAGCATAGTATAATCTATGCAAGACTGTTTTGAGATTTTGACAAGTTTCAAGAGCAAAATTTGTCCAAATTTATCCCTCTTACCTGTAAACAAGGATCAGATTTTTCTCTTTGATGTGTAAATTAATTTCATATTTCTAAAAATTATTTTCCCTTTTTCTTTGACAGTCACCAACAACTACCTCTATTTTTGTTTTCTTTTTTTAACATGGAAATTTCAATTATTTGGGAATATTTTGTATAGATCATTCAGTACATCACCCACAACCTGATATATCTAAATCCATATCATTGAGTCACTTGAGTTATTTGCCTTAGATCACTGTAAATTATCTTCATCTTCGTCGCCCTTTCAAAGCCTAGCCAGGCTCATGGGCTCGGTTTCCCGGTTACTATGGCGTATGTGTCCGCCCCCCCCTCCCAGCTGGACGGGACGCCAGTCCATCGCCGCGTTACTCAAGAAACAGAAAGAAAGAGTGAGAGAAAGTTGGGGCAAAAGAGTACAACAGGGGTCGCCACCATCCCCTGCTGGAGCCTCGTAGATCTTAGGTGTTTCGCTTAATAAACACACACAACGCCCGGTCTGGGAATCAAAACCATGATCCTCCGACCACGAGTCCGCTGCCCTAACCACTGGGCCATTGCGCCTCCACCACTGTAAATTATTCCTGGCCAAAAATCCTTTGTTGATTAATCATGTGAGCTTGATCTCCAATAAAACTGAAACATGTCTAGAGTTGTCTTTTTGTTGGCAAACAAAAACCAGATTTTTCCTTAGCTATCTTTTATCTTTTACTAGTTTCGGTCATTGGACTATGGCCATGCTGGGGAACCATCTCGAAGGATTTTACTCAAGCAAATTGCCCCCAGTACTTATTTTTTTAAAGCTTGAACTTATTATATTGGTCTCTTTTGCTGAGCTTCTAAGTTATTAGGACATAAGATAACACCCATTTAATTGGCTATGTATTCTTGAGTTGACAGACTAACTAAAGGATGCTTCATCTGGAGTCAGTGTGGGTTAACAGAATAAGTAGTACCAGTAATAACTCTGTCTAAATCTCAGTGCTCAATATCAAGTGTGCCTTCATCATCATCGTTAATACCCAGTTTTCTATACTTGCATGGGTTAGATGAAGATTATTGAGGCAGACTTTCTTCGGTCATATTCTCTTCCTGTCATACACCTAAACCTGTTTCCAAATAAGGTAATATTTCCTCATGACCAAACATGATCTTGCAGAATTTTGGAAACAAATGATACTGCTTGTATGACAGTGACAATTAATTATAACTATCCTGCGATGTCAAGACAAGGCGACATAAACACAGACATACATGTATATGTACATGAAATAGGCTTTTTTCAGGCCTCATCTATCATATCTACTCAGAAGGCTTTGGTTGACCCAGGGCTATAGTAGAAGAGACTTGCCCAACATACCACACAGTGGGACTGAACCAGGAACCATATTGCTGGGAAGTAAGCTTTTTAATCACACAGCTTCTAGAAGGAAAGACTTTCTTTCTGATGTGTTATGCCCTCACTCTTGTTTGTGGTACCCAAGTAATCACAAGCAGAATCAAACATCCTCTAGACTGTTGCACCTTTCACTCAAAAGAATATCAAAGATATGGGAACTGAAGGGAAAGAGGGCCATGTCTATCTAGCTTGTAGATAATTAGTTCATAAGCTGAATTCTGCAATCTTTTGGGTGTCCACAGAAATGTACTGAAGTCCATAAGCTGAGTTCAAAATATGTTGTGTTTCAGAAACTGGTGATCTGTAGGAAATTTCACTGAACTCTTTAGCATTCAGATTAATCTGTCAAATGTAACGCTTATATATTCACATTATTTTGAATTAAACATGCATTACCTTGTAGCTTCAAAATATCAATGAAGTGATTGTTTATTTTCAAAATGACATTGCAGGGTAGATGTAAGAGGCTGAATCTGGCTGAATTGAACATAAAACAAGGTACAATATTTGGACTTGATATGGTCAGTTTAAATACTAAAGGATTAAATAAAGGGTGTTGTTGCTAGTGAAAAGGTTGAGAACATTTTGTATAGTCTTGGGTTGACCCATACCTTGTGAGTGAAATTGGGTAGCTGGAAACTACATCAAAGCACATCAGGTGGATTGTACCTGTAATTCATAAGGTACAGCCTTGTCACACATACTTTATACCTTGTTGATTCTGCTTAAGAATTATGTTAAGAGAACACCTGTCTGTAGACTAAGCAGACATTGGCATGTTATTTCAGGAGTTAGTAATTTCATTTATTGAACACAATCCTCAATGTTGAACAACAGAGAACTACTATGACTAGCCATTTTAGCATTCTGAAGTTACTTAGCTACAATATCTACAACAACAGTACTATAGCTAATGTAATACTCATAGCTATCATAAAGTGGCAGAAACGTTAGCACGCCAGGCGAAACACTTAGCGGTATTTCGTCTGTCTTTACATTCTGAGTTCAAATTCCACCGAGGTCGACTTTGCCTTTCATCCGTTCAGGTTCAATAAATTAAGTACCAGTTGCATACTAGGGTCAATCTAATCAACT
>NC_068983.1:16720672-16732364 GCF_001194135.2 Octopus bimaculoides | reverse complement strand
AAAATTTCGGGCCTTGTGCCTAAAGTAGAAAAGACTACTCATAACTATCATAATAGTTTTGTTTCAACAGTAGAAAGTATTCTATAAATTATACACATACATGCACACATTTTTTATCTACTTGACCAAGAGTGATCCTCAAAGACAAAACAAGCGCAGTACTTATTCAACTAACTGCTATCATCATCATCATCATAGTTTAACGTCTGCCTTCCATGCTGGCATGGGTTAGACGGTTTGACAGGAGCTGGCCAGGCAGGAGCCTGCACCAGACTGCTGTGTCTGTTTTGGCATGGGCTTTTACAGTTGGATGCCCTTTCTAACACCAACCACCCAACAGAGTGAACAGAGTGCTTTTTATGTGGCACAAATATATGCAAAGTCAAACATAAGTGGTTACTAGACTCGCTAGGAACAGCAGCCAGATTCTCATGAAACCACATCATACCATATTAAAAATAGAAAGAAGCATGGGATACTGTAGTGAGAAATATATTGTCTGAATGTAAGATGAGATGGTCATAGGTGGAAGGCTTTTATTGTAGGTCTGGTTGATTATAGATGATTTGGGATTAAATAACAACTACAATTAATCTGGCACTTCACGTTCCTGTGTTCAAATCTACTTAGGGAATAATTTTAACTTTTATCCTTCTGGAGTCAGTGATAACTACATGATCTGTACTCCAATATATACATCACTGTTGAACAATTTTATGCATTTATACTACTCACTCCTGACTTATGAGTCAAGAGTTCTAATCCAATGTTTCTGAGACGAATACTGCTCTGTTTTTGCCTCTATTTCTCTAGACATAAAAAATGGATTGATCTGGGAACGTTACCAGTCACATATTAAACACTGGTACTCCAAAAGTCCCTTGAAGTTCAAGATACCTTTATGTCTTATAACAGTTTCTATGCTGAATTTTGATTTTGATAGGGACACCTCGAAGAGTGAGGGGAAAGAATTTCTAAAAAAAATACACTTATTTTATGTGAATTAAATTTCATTTTAAAACAAAAAACAAACATATCTTAGATATTAGTATGAATTAAGTATTCAGAATAACTGTAGCTATGTTTTATTTTTACTTGTTTCAATCATTGGACTACAGCCTTGCTGGGGGACCACCCAGAAAGGTTTAGTTGAACAAATTGATCTCAGAACTTGTTCTATCAATCTTTTTGCTGAACCCCTAAATTATGGGGATGTAAAAATAAACAACAACAGTTGTCAAGTGATGCTGGTGGGACAAACACAAAGACACACATCTACACAGACAATAGGCTTCCACACAGTTTCCATCTACCAAATTTCCTCATGAGGCTTTCATCGGCCTGGGGCTATAGCAGATGACATTTGCCCAAAGTGACATGCCGTTGGACTGAACCCAAAAACCACATGGCTGCAAAGTGAGCTTCATAAACACAATCATGCCTGTATCTACGATTAAAGAAATAACACAAGTTTTAGCTTTCTAAGAATATTCCCATTAATTAATCTCTCCTATATACCAGTTTCAGCCTAATTCTTAAAACTTATTAAAAAAAACCTTGATTCTTTTGCTATCTAAATGGTTAACCTTTCCCTCACTTTTCTTTGTAGTTCTAGTGATTGATAGGTAACACTGTTTCAGGTGTACTATATTAGAAATATTTACAATTCTAGTTAATGGTACTTTATATTCTGCATATTCTGATTATTATCATAAGAACGAATAACATCCCCTATGCATAAAAAATAATAAAGCTTTAAATATAGCATTGGTATTTAAATGAAATAAAGCTAATAATAGTGGTCAAAACACTGTTTTTAATATTTGGAGGAAGTTGCCCACAGTCACCAACTAAGAGATATTTAACTACCATTGCAATACTTGTAATGCTAACTATCTGCAAAGCAAAAGATTATTGTACTTTGTGCAACACATAATCTGCAAACTATCATAGACCTTAAATTAATAGCATGACTTTTTGATCTCATGTCAAGAGAACCTCCACTAACATAGCAGAATCCTACTGGCAACCTCTCTTGAAATAAGGCAGCACTCAGTGTAATATTTCTACAGATAAAAACCATTACATTTGACACCCATTTTGCTTTAAATTTCACACTTCACATGCAACAAACTCACCTCCCTACTCCAAATGTGTTATCATTGCATGCACAATTGCTCCAAATCTACAAAGTGATTGGTCCTAATACTTAATACTGCCTCTTTCACGAAATAAATATTTTTTAACAAGCTCACTGGCTAATTATGACACCAACACTTGTTCTGGCACTGTTATTTTATATATTGTTGGTGGAGAGATGAATCACTGCTGTCTCTAGCAGTTGGCAAGACCAAAGGAGGTTGAAATCATGTAATCTAGTGATCTTGGCACTGGAGGTGGTAGTGGTTTAATTCCCCATTGGCGATATAAACAAAAACACATTTTGCAACAAAAGCCATATGAAAGTCTCTCTCATGGTAACTACTGTAGTATAGTTTGTTCTAACAAAACATCCACATTTAGGTGGAGATAAATATTACCACTCAGTATTAATACTTCCTCTGTTGCCAATAAATATTTTTCTGTATTACCCTCAAGTAAAATATTTCTGAGCTAGCTTCAAGCTCCAAACTTTTCAGTCTTTTTTTTCCCCTTGAGGGATTTAACTTACGAAAAGCAAGTAATGGTTTGTCCCATTTCTCAAAAAGGACTATCATTCTGTCAACCTATCACCCCCACTTCCAATATCGTAACTCTTTAGCTTTCAGATTAATCTGTCAAATGTAATGCTTATTGATTCACATGGTTTTCAATTAATCATGTATTATCTTTTAGCTTTGAGATTTTGATGATATATTCAATTTTAGAATGATAATGTAGGATAGGTGTGAGAGGCTGGATCTCGCAGGTTTGAACATAAACCATTTGGGCTGATATGTCTGGTTTAAATGCTAAAGAGTTATAGGTGATGGAGATCATCACAAACAACAAACTTTTTCATCATTTGAGTTTCACTTCCTTTAGATATCACTGATATAATTCCTATAAAGCCAGACTTCCATCACACACTCAGATAAAACTAATCCCCACATTCTTGTTAAATGGGTAATTTCTTTCCCTTTCAGTATCTTGATGTGTTTTCTTCATCAGTATGTCACCTACTATTTTATAAACTTATTTTTAATTAGGCAAATTCTATTTGCGAATATTTTTATCCATATGTAAAAATCAATGTCATCTGATCAAGAAGGTTTGGTTAGACTATACAATGCTGATGAAGCTTATAGACAGAAACGTGTCCATAGTTGTCTTCTCTTGCATACTATCAAAGATCAGATTTACCTTCCCTAATGATTACTTCTAAGTTTAAGTTTTTATACAAAAATTTTCAGTGTAGCCAAACACTTATTGCTTATATTAAACCATGTCATTTCCAAGATAATTAACCAATAACCTCTTAATTTGTCTTGTTCTACCTTAGCCCTTTCATTATATTCCCAATGAAACATACTGCCTTTGCTTCAATTAATTTTGAAAATAATGAATAACGTTGCCATTATAGCTGTTGCTCGGAATATAATTTAATGTGAAATTCTGATGTAAGGTTTTAATTTAGATCACTTTAAAACAGGATTGTTGTATCATAGAGCCAAGACAGTCTCATATGGGTTGGTATTGAAAGGTTAAAAAAAAAAAGTTTTGAATGACATTTTATGAGTGTTGTGTATTAAATTTATTAAATTGTGCATACAGTATATAGAGTAATTATTAAAAGTACACTAAGTAATCATTGTATTCCAATTTTCTTCACTTTCCAATGAATAGCAGATGAGTGACTATCTTTGATATAGACAAAAAACAGGCTATGCTTTCAGGAATAATCCAATAGATTTACTATTAATTCTGTGAAATATTCATGGGTCCTGCTAGTGTACATAATTGTGTGTGATACCCCAGTCTGTGGGAAAATAGTCTTGCATGAAACCAGTCCATAATTCACATAAGGTCAAGGACCACTGCTGTAACTGGTTTTAGTTGTAGGACTGTGGCCATACTGGGGAGAGGTCTTCAAAGATTTTTAGTCCATTTTATCAAACTCATTCCCTTTTTTGATACTTTATAAATCTCAATTTATCAAGTGGCTACATCTATCTATAGAATATCATAACCTGATAAACGAAATATAAAGTATTTGTGTTCAACACATCTATTTATCAGCAATTTCCAATATATACATTAATTAAATAGTTTTACCTCCAGGAAATTGTATTAGATCATAAAGTAAATAGAAAAAAGTAAATAAATACATAATTTGATAGCAAGTCAATGAAATCTGAAGATGTTTAGAAATCACTTTTATTCTGAACCTTAATTAGGAAAAATTAAGAAAGAAAAAAAAGGGAGCCAAAAATTTCAGAAAATTATCACAACACTTAATTAATCGGTAAAATTATTATATAGTTTCAAGACATTGTAATACTTTTTACATTCAGGTATTTGTGTTTTCCTGGAATACAAAAACTAAATATAATTTTGGTATTTTTATTCTTTATTAAAATTTTTTTTAATATATTCTCAATAAAGAAAGTAACCATATTTTAATGCATTACAATAAAAAAAAAAAATGTATATTTCTGCTAAAGTTTTGCTTTATTTCTGTAAATAAATGCACAAGGTCAAGCATGCATGTTAATAGATGAGAGAAATAACGACTTCTCAAATAGATGTGAGTAACCTTGAAACCAAACAAAAATATTTTTAAAAAAAATCTTTTTGAGAAGAAATATTTTAATTATATATCTTTTGTCAATTACCTGAGTTTACTTAAACACATATATGTCTAAATATTGAATGTTCTAATTATTTACAACTATAGTGAATGGAAAGACTGAGCCATTAATTGATCTCATATTTGGGGGGAAAAAAGAAAAAATTCTAAGTACCATTTTTCTTAATCTGCTTGCAATATCATGATAAACTTCTACATCAAATGTACTAGAAATAGCTTCTTATGGTTCTAATGTAACTTCTATAGTGTTTCATATTTAAGTTTATGAAAATAAACACTGCATCAATTTGAAATAATTATTAAATGAAAGCAACTTCTAGGAAATATAATTGCAAAGCCAATCACCAGCATTTGGTATTAGTTTGATGTTAAATTGGATCCTTAAAGCAAACATTTTTTTACATGCCTATTACATAATAATTCTTACTCACAGGCAACTGAACACATAGCTTAGTGCAAAGCATAAACAGACAACTAAAATGTTATGAGAGAAGAAACCCTTAATAAAATATCAGCTTACTTCGTATTTGAATATCACTATTTTATTAACTACTTACAAAAGAAAAGAAAGAAAATAAGAAGAAAGCAACTATGTACCCAAGCTGTGGGAAACTATAAACATAAATAATCCACCACCATGTCCTTAACCACGCATGCCTCTGTTTTGATGTTGATAATGTAAATCCTATTATTTGAATACTAACGAGCTTTCTATGAATACTAATATAAGATATTATTTTCCATTGTTATATATGGACTAGTGTACTTGTTTTGGTTGTTATAGTCACAACATTTCAACCATTGTACTCTCTGACCATCTTCAGGTACCTGTTGTATTTGGTAACTTTCTCAGAATTTCAAACCAAACTCATTTAATCCATGAAGATAGATTGTCCACATCCTGTGGTCCATACCAGGGAAGTTAATAACTACTGATAAGAGAATAATCTAAAATCCCAAAGGATTTAACAAAGGGAAACAGTTCTGAGAATATTACCAAATGCAAAAGGAAGCTGAAAGAGGGCAGGGTGTAAAATGGTTAAAAGGAGTTGTGAGTGAAACAACCAAGGTCAGGACATTAGTCTGAATATATCAAAGTATATCAGTTATAAGTCCTTGTTTCAGAAATTTGGACAAAATTTATTCATTTTCCATTTAAGTTAAAAAACTTTGAACATTTCACAACTTAAGTTATATTCATTTTGATAACTTAGGTTATATTCATTAAAGATAAATGAAGTTAACTTGGTCCAGAGAAAACACGATTCAAGAATAAGAGAACATAGATTTCTCAGATGAACAATTTGATTAGAATTCTTGTATTAAAGATAAATTTCTGTCCAGTGAGCCAGGAAGTTTCCAAAGTAGAACTGCCAAATTTCTCTTCAGCAAGCCAGTTATTTTCCATAAAAACCCTGCCAAATTTTGTATATTGATTGAAATGCAAAAAGTAGGTATCAACAATGGGCAAATAAAATATGAAATTATATAATAAATAACATAATAGAAAACAGACATTTTAATATATATTCTGATATTTAATTGATAGTATAAAGAATATAAATATTTGTAATGTATAAGACATAAAATAGTGAATACACAAGTGTTTATATATCTTCTGAGAAAACACAGGGGCTTATGAGGCCAGCTATTAGCATTAGATTCATTAACATTAGGGTCTTTTATCAACCCTTTTAAAGATGAAGACAAATACACTGAAAGATTTGAATTTAAGAAACAAGAGGCCACATAAGAAAAATATTGGAGGAAGTTTGACCAAAATTTTACTGTTTCTGCGAATCTCCAATCCATCTTTTTAGAACAGAAATATTCTTAACTGCACATGTCCTAATGGTATATTTAGCTTAGGCTTAAGCCTTAAAAAGTAAAATACTTAATGTGATTCCTTTGTAAAGACTCAGGTCATCAGTTTGTTCAAGATTTTACCATACATCTATGCAAAAGACATAAATCTTGATTGTTACAATGTTTTTAACATATTTAATTCGAATAAACTCTCCACTAAGCTCAGTATTAATCTCATAATGCCACTTCATATTTTATATTTGTTGACTTTGAATACTAGAGAATGTCGATGGTTTGCTCAAGGTTTTGGACTATCTGGATATAATAATTATCTAGTTGGAGAAGGCCTCTAAGGTTTTGTGTTTATGGTAAATATATTTTTTCAGTTAAAATTAGTTTGATGTACTCTAAATCTTACTATTTACCATGATTCGTGCCAATTCTTGTTTCTTATGTATATTTTAATAGGAAAATAATACTGAACAGTTAGAGTACTGATACATATAACCTTCCATAATTTTTTTAAGCATTAAGCTGAAAGGTTTACAATATATTTTCCTATTCTTTTCTTTCATTTGACAATACTTTAATTGTATTTTTTTTTTCAATCAATATTCAAACATTTCTAGATATTGTTGGCTTGCTTGAGATGACCTACCAACTCAAACAGCTATTTTCCAGACTATAACCACTCAGCTGAACGTAGCAGGATTTACGGTTACTATGCTGTATGTCTAGCAAACAACAAGACATTATCTATTATACAGACAAAGGCTAATCAACACATTATATTTTTATCAAGTATGGAACAACATGTAGCTTAATTAGTAATATAGAAAGGAAGGTAGGGAGAAGTTTCTTTGGAATATATTTTTTCTGCAAGATACTGCCCTTAATCAATCATTTCTCTATTTTTCAATTCCATGCTGTTGGGTGTATCAATAATTATATATGCCTATGATATCAGCCCAGTCTAATTTTAGGATCAATAAAAACACTATTCCATTAAATGGTTTCTAACAGTTAATCCAATGTCATACTCAGATACTTCTTCCTTCTCCAACAAGATTCAGGTAGGGTTTTATTGATCAATAACTATCTTTACATTCACTACAGCCTTTCCTTTATCCTTCCTGCTCTTCAGGAAAAAGGTTCTCTTCTAGGAGAGCTTTTATCATTTGCACAAGAAAGAAACATAGAAGGCATAGTGCAAACTTTGGGTATGAAAATAATACATTTTTGGGGAACTGTTCATGTATGGTTTTTGGTCATCATCATCATCATCGTTTAACGTCTGCTTTCCATGCTAGCATGGGTTGGACGATTTGACTGAGGACTGGTGAACCAGATGGCTACACCAGGCTCCAATCTGATTTGGCAGAGTTTCTACAGCTGGATGCCCTTCCTAACGCCAACCACTCCGAGAGTGTAGTGGGTGCTTTTACGTGCCACCGGCATGAAGGCCAGTCAGACGGTACTAGCAACGGCCACGCTCAAAATAGTGTATTTTACGTGCCACCTGCACAGGAGCCAGTCCAGCGGCACTGGCAACGATCTCACTCGAATGTCTGGTCCTTGATAAATATTTCACAAGTAGTTCATGAGTGTTTGAGATATTGTAGCTAGAGTTTAAAATTTGTCTAAATTGGGAACTTTTCAGATCAATATCATGGAATATTACTACACTACTGAAAACACATGTCAGAAGGTCCTTGGGCTTTATAGTAGGAAAACATCAAGACTGCTTTAATGAGAATGCTGATTGACAAATAGCAATGGCTTTTTAAGCTGAGTAAAACAACAAAAAGTGAATGCAAAAGTAAAGCTAGCCTTCAAGAAAAGGCTTCAGTCTAGAAACAAATCAGTGTAATGAAAAAAATCGGCAGCTGAGCACTAATGCCCAGATTGTGGATGACACATGGGTATCAGAGGTTTCTTCAGCAAGAGTAAAGTAATGTGTAGTCTGAGTACAACAGGCCCAATGCCTATCAGATCTATAGACGAGTACAAAATTTACAAAAGAACCAACGACTGCCAATGATCAATGGAATGAAAATTTAGAAAACTTGCACAATGTGACTGTGCAGCCAATGAAAAATCTCTGAGCAACACTGCATTAAAAGCCAGTGATGAAAAATTTAACTACTCCAAATGACATTGCAGAAAGCAAAAAAACAAGCCCTAAAAAAAAACAAGACATCTAGGTTCAATAAAAATCATTGATAGTGATATTACATTTGATTTGACCACACTGGCATGACTTGGACAAAGTTTATAGTGGCAGTATTTATACAGCAGGAAAAGGTGATGAGCTGGCAGAACAATTTGCATACAATATAAAATGCTTAGCAGCATTTCACCTGTCTTTACATTCTAGGCGCAAATTCTGTCAAGGTCCATTTTGCCCATCATCCTTCCAGAGTTGATATAATAAGTACTAGTCAAGTAATGGTGAAAATGTAATTGACTTCCTCCTCTCCTCAAAAATTACTGGCCCTGTGTCAAAATTTGAAATCATTATACAGCAGGAAAACCTTCCTATTATCAACCCTTGTTTCAAGTAAGAAACTGTATGATAATTTTACCAACTTCAACTGGTTTTTACTTATTGAAACTATAAAGAAACTTATGTGACAAAACATTGTTTACAGGAGACATAGGCAATGTCACTGTATTGTTCGAATGCTATCAGTACAAAGAAAAGCAGAAAACAATTGCACACTTTCTCTCTCTCTCTCTCACACACACACAAATCTGGACTCTACCAATATGCAAGTTTTCAAAATATTCTTTTTATTGATCATTGGCAGTAGATGAGGGTTCAAGAGTTTAGGAGACGACTTTACTGAACCATTATTCTGTATATTTTAGAGGAAATGACAGCAGAAAAATGGAGCAAGATGTGTTACAACTACCTTAAACTACATTCCTCAGGTTTTATGTCTTAAACACATGGTTTAAAGACAGCTTGGGGGCATCTCACTCCCAGTAGTTTTATGACATTCTGGGCACTGATCCAGACTTTCTGTGACCACACACATTTGCTAGATGTTGCTCATAGGGTGGACTCATCTGCCCCTCTGGAAAGTATTGTTTTTGTCCAGCTGGGTTTCTAGCAACTCTCCTCACCAGGCCTGCCTGGCGAGGGTAACAGTTTGTGACATTTTCCACCATGAAACAGGTTGTACTAGCTCACACGTTAATGAATGAATGAACCTATCTATCTATCTATCCATCTATATATTGGTGCCATGTTAAAAAACACCCAGTATACTCTGTAAAGTGGTTGATTTTAGGAAGGGTGTCTTTAGATGGCATATAAACTTACCCAAACTCTGGGAACCAAAAACACTACTGATCACTTACATAAAAGTAGCTATGATAACATTCACCGAGTGCACAGTAAAGTGATTGGTGATAGGAAGTGCATCCAGTTATAGAAATGAAGTGAACACTGAAACATACAGTTTCAGTTTTGGCTGTTCCTATAGCTTATGGATAGGTTATTATGATCTGAGTCAGTTAGGTTGGTCTTCCAACCAAGCTGACTAAGACCATAATAGCCCATCCAACCCACGCTATCGTGGAAAGCAAATGTAAAATGGTGATGATGATGAATGATGTAAAACTTCAAATTTACAGATGAGCAGAAATGGGAAGCTGTGTTGTTCATACTCTTTTTGACCTGTATCATTTCATAGTCATATCAAGATTTGTAACAACTAAATTTATTAGAAACTGAGTCCTTGGCTATTTTCTAAACGATTATTTCACCTCTGGTGTTACACAGTGTGTTTTTCTTAGAAGAGGATTCTAAATTATAGTACAAAAACAATAAATGAAGTTGAGGTAAAGAAAAAAGCAGTAGTGAATTGTGCTATATTATCTTTAGAATAATGTCACAAAACAAAGGCGGAAAAATACCTAGTTACATTTTAAACTTGGGTTCCAGCCCCTAGATTTTTTTGTTATGGTTCAGTTACTGTAGCAAGCCTTTGCTTTTGTGAAAAAAGCAGTATTTTCTTGAGGGATATTTAACTGCTTTTCTTTTCTTTTTTTTTTTTTTTTTTTTTTTTTTAGTGGAGTAATGAAGGAGTCACATGAACTACTGAGAGAGCTTCAATGCAGATGTACTACCTCCTAGAAATAGCAGCCAGATCTCTCTCTCTCTCTCACAAACTACTTGTAGCCATCTTAAACAAGAAAGCAAGAATAAGGTAATATATTCCCAATTATACAAAACGATAGGATGGTCCAGGTTGAAATGTCTTTGATAATAGATCTACTTGATAAGAGTTGACCTGGGGTTAAACAAAAACAATAGCAACAATAACCACCATAAAGATGCACCTTTAGACATTTAAGCCTTTCAATACTAACACAACTGAGATAACCATTGATTCTGTGAAGCAAACGTCCTGTTTTAAAGTGATTTCAGTTAAAACCCTGTATCATAATTTTATTGAATTGTTTAGTCTTGATTTCTATGGCTGGATGCCCCTTCCCAATGCCAACCACTCCACAGATGTACTGGGTGCCTTTTATGTGTCACTGGTATGGGTGTCATTCATGCATCACCATAGAATAACACCTCTACTGGGGTTTCAAATGAAGGTAAACGCTATCAAATTATATACATTTACTTCAATCATCAAATACTGCAATGAATTTAACCCCCACCTACTCTAATCCCTACATACATTGATAATTTATTGACAAGTAAACAAATGCCACAATAATGAAGAAACAAAGAAAAAAAAACTTTAAAAAATTAAGAAAAACTTAGTAAAAAAAATCTAAAATAAAATAGTAACTTTCTTTGTTTTTTTCAATGAAAAATTTTAATTCTTTAGGTGAATATTTTCGCTAAAAGTCCAGAAAAATAATGCTTCCACCATATAATCAGATTTTTCAACTGAAAAAAGAAATATGAACCAAACTGTAAGCTAAGCAATAAATAATCACCTTAAGAAATATATACATTCTTCAATTTATTTCAATAATGCTATGAAAATAAGAAAACAAAAACAATTTGATACATAACTCATAGTATATGATCAAACAGGTTCCAAACAGCTTTGTGTTGGTCTGCAATGG
>NC_068983.1:16717678-16718713 GCF_001194135.2 Octopus bimaculoides | reverse complement strand
GTGTTAAGCAGGAAGTGTGGTGTCAAAACAGGAAGTGTGTGTAAGGGGAGACAAATCTTTTTAGTTGAAGTTATGAACTCTTTTTCAACAGGAAGTTTGTCTGTTCCTAGAGAAATAAGGTCACTGAGGGGTATGTGTGTTAAGAAATGGTTGGAATTTCTCTATGAAAAGATTCTCCTTGTTGAATCAACAGACATAAACTTCCTGTTGAAATAGAGTTCATAACTCCAACTAAAAAGATTTGTCTCCCCTTACACACACTTCCTGCTTAACACAAACTTTTAGCTCCTTTTTATAAACCAAACACAACTCTCAATTCTCATGCATCCTTATTTTTCCAACCATTATATACATGAATTACCATTGAACTTTAAAAGCTCAAAGACAATATACTGTATTGGTATATTTACTTTTTTATATATTATTTTCTTCATTTTGTACTTCTTTGTAAAAAACATTTTCATTCTTCGTCTTCTTGAAAATTTGCTATGCAATGAAAGCCAGTTAGAAATCTTTACTAAAATATGCTTCCAGTTTAGCATTCTGCTTTATTATTATTTTTCATTTTCCTATTATTTCTCCACGTGCGGTTAACACAACCCCACTATTTACTGACATATATATATATGTTTTCTCTGTATGTGGAATCATTTGTTTCAGAACTTACATTATGAACAAATATGGCTGGATTGGTTAACACTGATATTTTTATGCAATATTCATATAAGCATGAAGAAAAATGAAAGGAAACGGTTTTTCTTTTTTCTTGTGTGTGTGTGTGTGTGTGTGTGTGTGTGTGTGAGTGTGTGTGTGTGTACGCATGCATCCCCTACATTGCAGAAGTATTGTGCTCCCGAAAATCTTGGCGTAATGTAGAGTACTGTAACATAAAACCTATTTTCCCATTGATATGGAACGCAAAGAAAAGTATGTTTCACACTATAAAATCTGCCCAGAGTTACCTCTCTTTAGTATTTCCCACTGATAATGATTAAAGAGCTAGAAACACTGCATCAGAGAATTCAACGGGGGGGG
>NC_068983.1:16716710-16717577 GCF_001194135.2 Octopus bimaculoides | reverse complement strand
GGGGGGGGGGGGACACTGGGCAGATATGATGTTTTAACACCTTTTACCATAAGAGAGAATTTTTTTCTCTACAGTAACGCAGTGAATCTGTTTTTAGAAGTTGAAATATGTCACAAACATATTTTAACTAACCTAAAGTTCACCTTATACCTAAATGCTGCTAGGTACTGATACTGTTGGATACACACACACATACACACAATGGTTAAGGTGTTGCACTCATGATTGTGAGATCATGGGTTCAATTCCCAAACCAGGTGTTGCGTTGTGTTCATTTCACATTGCCCTGCAATCACTTCATCACCTGATATGTGGCACACATGGTGCACCTATATAGGTAATGTCAATTTAATGGTAGGAGTGAGCTTATGCATACACAAACAATTATTTGATCACTATAAACAAATCATCTGTGTGGTTGTTCGGCAAGAAATTGCCGAACACTCATACATCATCTAATGACAGAAGAGTCCATGATATATATATATATATTATTAATATAGAAATGTACTTGCATAACAAGTGACTTGATCTGAGACTGTGTGCTGAAACAAAAACAATTGTAGCATGGAAGGCATTTATAAGCCATTTAAAAAAAAACCAAAAAACCCATTAGATTCACTTCAATATTTAGATTTAATTGGTGTCAAAATATCTTTTCACTTTGAAACCGTGACCTATTCACAGACAAAATTGGTTTGACAAGGAGCTGATGCAGCATGAAATTTTGTCAGTGAACAGGTTGCAGTTTCAAAATGACGAAAATACTTTGATGCAAATTAAATTTAAATGTTGAAGTGAATCTAACGATTTTTGTGCGTTTTTTAAATGGGCTTATAAACACATTTCACGCTGCAATTATATATA
>NC_068983.1:16680297-16716085 GCF_001194135.2 Octopus bimaculoides | reverse complement strand
AAGTGGCTGAGCACTCCACAGACACATGTACCCTTAGCGTAGTTCTTGGGGATATTCAGCGAGACACAGTGTGACAAGGCTGACCCTTTGAATTACAGGCACCACAGAAACGGGAAGTAAGAGTGAGAGAAAGTTGTGGTGGAAGAGTACAGCAGGGTTCGCCACCATCCCCTGCCGGAGCCTCGTGGAGCTTTAGGTGTTTTCGCTCAATAAACACTCACAACGCCCGGTCTGGGAATCGAAACCATGATCCTATGACCGCAAGTCCGCTGTCCTAACCACTGGGCCATTGCGCCTCCTATGTTATATATATACCATTAGCAATAGCATGAATGTCAATGCTTAGTCATGAAACCTAAATTTTGATGTATATATAAAACTCCCTTCATCCCTTAGTCAAAGGATGATTGAAGTAGATTCTACTTGAGAAAAATAACAATACAACAATTACTGTCAAAATGAAAGAATAATAATAATAAAAGCAAAAAAATAAAAATAAAAGCAACGTTAAAAATAATAATTCTTTCTACTATAGACACAAAGTCTGAAATTTTGGGGAGGAGGGGGCTAGCTGAGTACATCAAACCCAGTACTTGGACTGGTACTTACTTCATCGATCCCAAAGATTGAAAGGTAAAATTTGAACCCAGAATGTAATGAGTTAGAGGAAATATTGCAAAGCATTTCTTTCAATCTTGTAATGATTCTGCCAGCTTACTGCCTTCATAATAATAATTGTTTCAAACTTTGGCATAAGGCTAGCAGTTTTATGGGAGGGGAAATGTCAATTACATCAACCCCACTGTTCAACTGGTACTTATTTTTATCGATTCAGTAGGATTTGAACTCAGAATGTAAAGAGCCAAAAGAAATGCCCCAAACATAACAGCAACATCAACACAACTGGCAATAAGCAGTTCAAGTTAACAAGCGAACCACTACATGGTTGTTTGATCTGCTAGAAATGTCAACCAAATTTCCATCACGATACACCTTAGCACCTTAAGAAGAAGACTACAATGCATAATGTTGTCCTAAATGTTCTTTGATTGAATAAAAGGACAGGATGGTCATGGCAGGAATGCTTTTGATCATATGTTTTTTTCATTTAGCACAGACCCATATATAAACAACAACAACAAGGACATGACATAACAATATGTACAACAACTTATTAAAAATATTAATTTAATAACATAAATATGTTTTCTTTTTATATATATAGAAAAGAATTGAAAACAAACAGAAACTTTTTGTTACAAAGCAAACTGATAAGATTTAATATGAACAATGCAAAAACAACGACGACATAAAGAGATTTGAATTCTTTCATACATCAGAAGATGATTTTTCTCATGAATTAGCTGTTAAACTATTATTTATGCACCACCACTGCCGCCACCGCTACCTCTGCTGTCACTGCCACCGCCACCGCCACCACCACCACCACCATCATTATTATTTAATGTTTACTTTTCCATGCTTGCATGGGTCAGACAGAATATCTATGACTGGATGCCTTTCCTGTTGCCAACCCTCACTTGTTTCCAAGGGAGGTAATACTTCACCACAGATTACTGGAAATGAACATCACTTGTATGACAGGGATGCTCATTTACAACCACTACATGATGACAGAACAAGTATACACGTAAACATACACATTTATGATGGGCTTCTTTCAATTTCCATCTGCCAAAGTTACTCATATGGCTTTGGTCAGCTAGAGAGTATAGTTGAAGACACTATAGCCCAAGGTGCCGCACAGTGGCACTGAACACAAGACCATGTGGTTGGATAGCAAGCATGCCTGCATCTACACACACACATATATATATACATACATATATGTGTGTATGTATATATACATATATATGCATATGTGTATGTGCATATAGATAGATAGATGGATAAATATATGCACATATATACATACATTCATAATAAACAAGTGGAAAATGGAACCAATGAGATATTGCTTCAGTTTATGTGGTCAGCTCTTTCAGCACCATTCAGAGCATAAAAGTCATTTAAGATCTCACACTAGGTATACAAAGTGGTCAAGCACTGCAGTTTAGCAGACAGCCACCATATATATGCTCCTAATGTCATTTGATACAAAATAATAAATGCATAAACTTAAAACATGAAAGAGAAACAAAACTTGAAACAGAATATAAACCACATATCTATCTTTGGCTGAATAACCACATTATTGATTACATGACAGAGCATATATCATGCCATCATTTCAAATTAGATATAATAGTTTTTTTCTGCTATGTCATAGCATATTTGTTTCTCTTTACTGTAGCAAAGTAGTGCTGCTAATACCTATTATCAAGTTTTTAATGACAATGTAATCCTTTGGTATGAATAATAATCAGGTGCAATTGAGGTTACCTGATTAACAAGTTTGCTTCCTAGCCATATGTGGTGTTTGAATTCAGTATCACTGTGTGGCACCTTGAGCTACAGGCTGATCAAAGCCTTGTGAATTGATTTGATAGACAGAAACTGTAAGAAACTTGTTATGTATATATGAGTGTGTGTGTGTGTGTGTGTGTGTCTCTCACTCTCTCCTTGTCTTGACATTACATGAATGTCATTTATTTCTAATATTCTATGAAAATCTATCAAGCCATGGAGAAATATCACCTTGCTTGGGAACAGGTGAGAGTTGACAACAGGAAGGGCATCAGTAGTAATATATGTATGTAGAAACACATTTTCCTTGTAGTTTTATGACTAGGGATGCTGCATCAGGGCAAGCCACTTAAGGAACTAAAAGGGTTGATGGCAGAAAGAGCATTTGACTTTAAAGCGCTACTGTTAAAAAACCGTTCAAACTATGCCAGCATAAAAAAGTGGATGAAAATAATGTTGTTGCTGTTGCTGATAATGCATAGACACTATATAAGACATTATCCACAACTTGTGTGAGATATCATGGATGAGGATAATATTAATCATGAAAGACATTAGTGTAATTAATTAATGCACATTAAAACAGTGTCAGTTTTAACATTGAAATGATTCCATGTGAGGCTTTGTGTGGCAGTTCCTAGGAAAAGACCTGGTATCTTTAATGGAAAGAACAAGTCGACTATATTATGCTGGGTTCAAACAGAGGTAGGTTCTGAAAAGCTGAGGGGTATTGAAAAAAAAACGATTGGTTCTTTTAAAAATTTATAACTAGAATTATTATAACAGGCACAGGTGTGCTTCCCAACCACATGGTTCCAGGTTTGATCCCACAGCATGGCACCTTGGGCAAGTGTCTTCTACTACAGCTTTAGGCCAACCAAAGTCTAGTAAGTGGATTTGGTGGATAGAAACTGAAGGAAGCCTGTCATATATGTGAGAGTGTGTGTGTGTGTGTGTCATGGCGTCTGTGTTTGTTCCCCACCACTGCTTGACAACTGGTGCTGATTTGTCTATGTCACCGTAACTTACTAAAGTTTGGTAAAAAGAGATAGAAGAACCAGGCTTAAAAAAAAAAGGACTGGGGTTGATTCATTTGGCTAAAAGCTCTTCAAAGCAGTGCCCCAGCATGGGCTGCAGTCTAATGACTGAAACAAAACTACATCTAAAAACATCACAGCCTGTTATGTAGTAAACATCAATGCAAATTGTGTAATTACCATCACTATCAGTTGTTAATGACCCTTACTGACAGTTGTATTAATCACCTTCACAAGGTACAGGAGAAAGACCCCCTTTGGTCACGAATGACATGGGATGCACCATGAAAGTTACCCTCCAAGGCACAAGTGTGGGCAAGGTTGTTTTTATGGAAAACTAGCAGTTGCCCATGCATACCAGCTTCCCCTCGCCACATCACCAATGTTATCTGAGGGAGAGCCAAAGGCTGATACAGCTTGGCACCAGTGTTGTTGCAACTCATTTCTACAGCTGAGTGAACAGGAGAAATGTAAAATAAAGTGTCTTGCTCAAGAACTCAACACACAGCCCAGTCCGGGAATTTGAACCAACTACCTCACAATTGTGCCTGACACTCTAACCACTGAGCCATGTACATTCACAACAAGTTATGTAATTACAATCACGAGGATTGTCATAGTTTAAGCTGAAACTATTTCTTTCAATTTTAAAGCTAAATATTTATCCAGCAAATATTCATTCAGCTAAATCTAAAATTTGTTTGAATCCATGATGATGATGATGATGATGACGAAGAGAAGGAGAAATAGGTGTCTAAAGAATGCCATAGGTTTCTTACACAAAGTAGATGAGTATATACCTTTAAACTGAAATCTCATTGTAATTAACTGTTTTACACAATGAATACAAAGGAAGATATGAGGGGGTGCTGCAAAGTTCCTGGCTTTGGGTTAGAAAAAACACAGGAACATCAGCTAATTATGATTCCCTCTATGATTCATACACTTATTGCAGTGGTCCTTCAGTTTTACTAAGCCCTGTAAAAGAACTCAGAAAGTTGGGCCTCCACCCAAGCCTTTTGTGATACCCCTAAAGCCAGGAATTTTTCAGCACCCCCTCATACATACATACATACATACACAAATACATGAGAGGGTGCTGAAAAGTTCCTGGCTTGGTGAGGCAAAAGAAAATACAGGAGGATCAGTTAATTATGAATATATTCAACATATTCCCCTCTCAGTTTCACACACTTATTGCAGTGGTCCTTCAGTTTTTCTAAGCCCTTTAAAAGAACTCAGAAGGTTGGGCTGCCAACCAGGCCTTTTGTGATACCCTTAAAGCCAGGAACTTTTCAGCACCCCTTCGTATTGTTTTACCCAATGAAGACAGAGGAAGATAGTTTCTATGAAAGTGTATCTCACCTTTTTAGTAGATAGGTTGCTTCCTTTATCTATCTGATCTTCAGACTTGGTTGTAAACACTTCTAGGTCATTGGAATCAGTAATGCCATCTCCAAATCCTGATTTCGTTCTATGTTTTAAAGGATTCTCTTGAGTACCATGCAAAATCAACTTCCAGTCAGCTAGGGTACCTTGTCAAAGAAAGGCACCAAAGAGAAATTAATTATATATATATATATATATATATATACACACAAGCACATACACAGATACACACCCACGTATATACACAGGATGGGCTAAAAGTTACACACCTAAACACTTGAAATTTTATATTATGTTGTTATCATTATTATTATTCATCATGTACAAGTGCATGTGTATTCTTCATTATCTTATTTATTTTATTCACTTTTAGAATAATTGAAGCATGTCTTTGACACTTCTGGAGAGTATTGAACTTATTTTGTGCATGACTTTTGGCTTACCCTGTATGTGTGTGTGTGTGTATCTATCTATCTATACACACACACACACACACACACACATATATATATATATATATATACACACACACATGCATACATATACACAGAGAAAACACCTTTTTATAATTAGTAATTGTTGAACAAAAGAGTAAATTCCCAATTAGAACAGTATTTGACCCATAATAGTACCAGTGCATGACTGGTACTTTTTATCTGCCCTTAATAATAATGATACAGATGGTCTAAGCAGTGGAGAATGTCTTAAGTAGTCATATTCTTCCAGCAGCTTCTCTCATGGCTGTGATCCTATGTTTGATGAGCAAGTTCTGCTGCAAAATTTGCAAGCAAGGAAGGTGCTGTAGGGCTACAATTTGATGTCTTTCTTTCTTTGGCATTCTGCTTCAAGGGCCAAGATGTTTCCTTCCTCAAGCTGTTTGACTCCTTTGTTCACTGAAGTTTTTCATGCTGTTCTGTCAGCTAACTTTTCCCTAATTTTTGCCTTGATGTGGCACTTGGTCAGGCTGCTTTTGCATGTGTCTTTCAATCTCAGCTTCGGTCATCTTGTGGATCTGCTATCTGGAGCCAACTTGCCATATAACAGCTATTTGGGAATTCTGTCATCATCCATCCGTTTCACATGTCCAAATAATCTCAGTCTTCTTTTGCACAGAATAGCTGTCATGCTCAGAAGTGCTGCTGGTTTCAAGACTTCTGTGTTGGCTACTTTGTCTTGCCAGGTGATGCCAAAGATCTTGTGCAGGCATCTCAAATGAAAGACATTGAGCTTTTTCTCTTGTCCTCTGTATAGTGTTCAGGTCTCTGATCCATAGAGGAGGGTGCTCAGTATGCATGCTCCATAGATACTTATTTTGGTTTTCACAGTGTTCCATGCTCTTTTGCTGAGTCTACCAAAGGATGTAGCAGCATTTCCTAACCTGACACCAATTTAGTTGTCTAGGAAGGTTGTCAAAGTTATTGTGGATCCAAATTAACAGAATTTCTTTACAACCCCAAAGTCTTGTTGTCCAGTATGATGTTGTCTTCAGTTGTGCCATTTTGTGTCAGAATCACAGTCTTCTTGATGTTGGTTACAAGAGAAAATGCTTTGCAGGCTTGTGAAAGGTACCCCATCATTGTCTGTAGAGTTGACTCACTGTGAGCAACCAGTGCTGCATCATCTGCAAAGAGGAAATCTCTAATCAAGGTCGACTTGGTTTTGGTTTTTGCTCTGAAGCATGCAAGATTGAAAAGAGACCTACCAGTTCTCCAGTGAAGGCAGACATTTCCAAGAGATTCTTTGAAGGCAAACTACAACAACATGGCAAAGAAGATGTTGAAAAGGGTCAGTACCAGAACACAACCCTGTTTAAGCCTGATTCTGATCTCAAAGCTGTCTGATGTGGAACCATCAAACTGAACCCTGGCTTTCCTACCTTCATGGAAGGACATCAGTTGGAAAAGAGTTGGACATCCAATCTTTTGAAGAACTATTCACAATCCTGATCTACTAACTGTATCAAATGCCTTAGTTAGGTCTACAACTGAAACATGTAGGGGTTGACTATGTTTGCAACAATTTTCTTGGAGCTATCAAAGAGAAAATATCATCTTGATCTGAAGCCACTCTGACTTTCTGGAAGAACTCTCTCTGCTAACTTCTGCAGGTGCTTTAACAGTATTCAGGCAAATGCTTTTCCCGTAATACACAGCAATAAAATGCCTCTGCAGTTGTTGCAATCTCTCTTGTCTCTTATTCTTACATAGGGTCACTACGTTGGCATCTTTCATGTCAACAGAGAATCAAGAGCTTGTACATATGAGGGAGGATGGTGTCTTTGTTCACTTTTAGTTCTTGCCATTGTAGAAGGTGCTTGTGATACAGAGGCAATTATTGGAGTAGAATTCTAATAATCTCTGTTTTTGTTGATCTTCCCAATTCCAAAATGGCCAAGACAAATTGACCACATCTGCTGACACGACCCATCTCTTGCATTGAAGTTGTCGAGGATGAAAACTTCATTTTTTTTTTCCAGGCATTTGATCAAGCACTTTTTGCAGGTCTTTGTAGAACTTGTCCTTGTTTACATTCTCAGCTGCCAGTGTTGGAACATAGGTGCTGATGAGATGGATGGTGCCTGATTTAGTTGACAGTGATAATGTGCTCAGATACTCCTTGTGGTGTGCCGATCTTGTTGACTGCAAGCCCCACTCCATACAGTTGATGATCCTCAGGTCCCAAACCCTGCCAGACAAACATGAAGTTTGTTTGGAAATCAGCAAGGTTGGAGGGGCTGCCAGAAGATGGTTTGGCTCAGTCCTCTCCACCAGCTGCCTTCGAGGGTCCCCCATCCGTATTCCGTATTTTCTGTAGGGGTTTATTCATTTAGCAAAAAAGACAAAAAAAAAAAAAGAAAGAAAAAAACCCAGAAAAAGTTATAAAAGAAATAACATATGTAAATATTAAAAAAAGAATGTAAAAATATAAATATAGAAAGAAGCTTAAAAATATACAATATATATATATATTATATATATAATCATACACACACAGAGAAAACATCCCACATATATGTACACACTGTTGAATGGCCATTAACTATTCATGAGTTCTTCTGCCCTAATAATAATAATCCTTTCTACTACAGGCACAAGGCCTGAAATTTGTGGGGATGGGGTAAGTCGATCACATCAACCTCAGTACTCAGCTGGTACTTATTTTATCAACCCCAAAAGGATGAAAGGCAAAGTTGACCTAAGCGGAATTTGAACTCAGAATGTGAAGATGGATGAAATACTGCCAAGCATTTCACCTGGCATACTAATAATTCTGCTAGCTTGCCTCCTTAATAATAATAATAATAATAATCCTTTCTACTAAAGGCATAAGGCCTGAAATTTTGGGGGAGGAGACTAGTTGAATACATTGACCCCAATGTTTTATTGGTACTTAATTTATTGATCCCGGAAGGATGAAAGGTAAAATCAACCTCAGCGGGATTTGAACTCAGAATGTGAAGATGACCAAATTGCCACTAAGCATTTTGCCCAGTGTGCTAACAATTCTACTGCTTGCCACCTTCAGCAAGTATCTTCTACTAAAGCCCCAGGATGAGTAAAGCCTTGTGAGTGGATTTAGAAACTGAAAGGAGCCCGTTGTATATATATGTGTGTGTGTGTGTGTATGCGTGTTTATGTCTGTGTGTGTTTGTGTGCATGTCTTTGTGTCTGTCTCCAACAATTGATATAGGTTTGTTTACATCCTTGTGACTTAGTAGTTCTGCAAAAGAAGACAATACAAGTACCAGACTTTAACAAAAAAATAAGTACTGGAGTTGATTTGTCTGACTAAACCACTTACGGTGGTACTCCAGAATAGCCACAGTCCAATTACTGAAACAAATAAAAGATAAAAGAAATAGAATTACCTGTACTGGAGTGGTGATTTGAAACATCTTCTATTTCCAACAGCCACACACCAATGGCATATTCTCCCCAGAAGTGGACTGTGAGGAAAGGCCAATTTTCAAACGTTGTTGCCACAAGATCATTTGGCCGAGGTGGAAGCAATACGGAGCGTGTGCCATTTGGTGATGTCAACATGATTTTAAGGTCACCCCGTCGAGAATATGTTAAACTTATCTGTGCCTGTACATGTTCCAAATACTGAACTGCATTTTTTGTGCCCTGACAACCATCTACATTCAGGTAACTTTTACGGACAACAGAATTTGTTAAGGGCCTTTGTTGGTTAAAATGAAATTAAGAAAAGAGAAGAAATAGTGTTATTCATTTTAATTAATTTGCAGCAAAAAAATTTGAATTAACTGTATACGCTTGCTCCTTTCACCCATCCACACATTCCAGGCTTTCTGATACTCTTCTTTCATCTGTTCTCCATCTTGATCACATTACCTGAGTGAAAGTAATGTACTGAACACCCTTTACACTCATAGTGCACAAAGCATCTCTTTCTATGCACCTCAATGGCAAATGCCATGCAATACATCCTCAAGAGCAATGGTTCTCAACTGAGGTCCATATAAGATTTTTGGGGGTCCATGTTACAAAATAGTAAGTTGGGGATCCACAATAGTATTTTAAGGGCCCCTGAAAAATTTTTGCTTTCGATGTATGTATTGCTATGTGCTGCAAGAAACAGCCAGGTTTCTTTCTCTACCATTTTACATAGTTCAATCTACACAAGTTAATAAGTGAAAATTAAAATAAGAATAAAATAGTAATCAAAGGGGTTCATAAATAAAATAAAAAAATGGTTGAGAATCCCAGCTCTAGAGTGATTAGTAAGCAAGGCAAGAGAAAACATGGTTGAGAAGTCCTTTTAGTCTTTTCTTGCTAAGAAGAAGGTAACCTTTCTAGTGCTGTAAAATAATGTACATCGTATAAGGCAGTAGGGGAGAATAACCCTGAGATATTACTGTAAATAGACTGTTGTGATTCTCTCTCTACTAGATCTGGGAAAGCTACGCTTTGCTGAGGAGATGTAAGTAGAGCGAAGCGTGTCTAGAGTTGTCTCCTGTACTTGCCAAAATCAGGCTAAAATAATATTAGCAATTGAATTAATGTTCTCTTTTTCACCCCGTAATTAATATTTGATTTATCTACTTTACTACATTATCTCCACTTATTTTGCGTGCGAACGGTTTCTCTAGGTATTTTCTTTCAAACACTGTTTCACAAAAATTTGTTTGTACCCAATATTTAAAGAAATTAGTGGTTAAAATCCACGAATTTACAGAACAAAATTCATTCCTCATACACCAACGAACCAAAAACAAGAAAATATAACTGGCTCATATATCTAAGGGAGATATCTCCCATATATGTCAGAGTAGTTTCCCTTATATAATATTTTTAATCTTAATACGATTTTTTTTTTGTTTCAAGTATATACAGACACAAAAAATTAAATTGCTTAGTTATTGGTCACAGTATTTACGCTATTTTATTAAAATAACATGAATATTGTGTCCACATTTGTCTACTATTTATATTCATTTGACTACAGTTTGCCAGTCAAGTGACAACACAATTTTATCTTCGTTCTTCACTTGTAGACAAAGGACAAGATCAATCCTCAAGGAATTTAAAGACATCAAAGTTAGTCGAACTCTTCAGTATCTTTTAACGTTTGAATTGCAATCTATAAAGTATTTAAAAGGCTAATGTTCCTTCATGAATACATTTTTGCTTGGTAATTTCCTCCAAATAGCTTCTCTCAGTTTGTAGCTTCCCAATTTACCACTCATTATTCACAGTACAGCCATGTTCCAGAAAATCAAGGAAAATGACACCTTCGTCATCTCAAAAACAGTCACCATGACGTTCTAAAACAACCACAAGCTTTTGAACTTCTTAGCCTTCAGAGAAGAGGTGTGACACCATTCCATAGACTGAGCTTTTATTTCTAGACCATGAAGGTATGTCTACATTACATTTCCTGCCACCTGATTGGAGTAAAAATTGTCTACTTTGGCTTCAAGTACTTCCATTAAATCAGAGTAGACTGCCACACTTCTCTCCTTCAAATTGAGTGTCAACTACTGTGGTGCCACTTTGCACACACTTCCTGATTGCCAAAGTTTTTCTACCATCCAGTTGTGCAGCGATTTTACAATTGTGACTTTTCTGTCTCTGTGAATCAATCCATCAACTTGTTGGTGAATAGCATCAGTGATCAAATCTTCGGATGCTGAATCTCACAGAAGCAATAGCAAGTGACCAAGACTTTTGGTGATTTGCTGTGCTTGAGAAGACACGTCAAACTTAATGAAATCTTAGTTGTAGCCAGCGCTGGTAACGTGTGAGGTACCCATGCCAGTGACACGTAAAAGGTACACAGTACACTCAGCGGAGTGGTTGGCATTAGGAAGGGCATCCAGCTGTAGAAATAAAACCAAAACAGATTGGAGCTTGGTGCAGCTCTCCAGCTTACCATCAAATCAATGCCAGCATGGAAAACAAATGCTAAATGATCTTCCATTCATGGTTTGTTTTCAATGCTGTTTTCTCTTCTTTAAATTTCTTCACATTATTTTTGTCAGTGGTATCTTCTCCATATAATACCTGTAGCTTTCAGTGGATATTGGATAGTCTGCATGCCTCCTTCATCAAGAATACAATGATTGCATGTTACTGCTGCTCATATTTGATTATTTGATTGCAATAAAGAAGAACAGAAAGAAAAGTCACTATAGAAGAGTTTCTCAACCAATATGTGCAATGTGAACTACCTATGTCAGATAATATTAAGATATGTCCATTTTTGCATTACATTCAGTAGAAACTCTCATGTGTGTATATGTACAAATACGCAAACATACAGAACCGATATTGATTCCGAACGAGGTACTTTTTATTGTTTTGCGTAATATAAAGTCTAAAACTATGAATATCATAGAGGTAGATCAAGAAACCAATGCCAGCAGGCTCACAATGTGCTGGGCCAAAAGAGTTATCAGACGAACTAGTGCTAGATTTAAGTGGTCTGACTTGCATTTTATCATTAGAACTGCTGGATTCATGATTATAGGTATTTTGTCATTAGGAATGTTGAATTCATAATTATAAAGATATGGGTCTAATTTCTGGACCAAGTAGTGTATTGTGTCCTTCAACATAGCACTTCATTTCATGTTACTCTAGTCTACTCAGCTGAAAATACATACTAATTACATATTGGTGCAGCTAGTTTTCCCTCCAGGTGTCACATCCTCAATGTTCTGCTAAGTCAAGGTTGGAAGGGCTGAGTGGGTTTCTAAGTCTGTTTGTAATTAAATAGGTACCTAAAACATTTAGTGAAATCATAGTACATGCTATTAGCTTTTGCTTGCTTACAAGTGACAGCCATTGCTTAATTTTGTTATGGAGGCCCCTTGTGCTCAAATTCATAGTAATATGGCTACTCATATGTTTACAAGTCCTGTGAGTCAACTGCAGACATGAATATTTCGAATAATTTTAAAAACAACAACAACTGCTGCAGCAGCTGAAACATATTTAGGCATGTAATGATATTTTGCATTTTACTTATTATATTTTATAAAAATAGTTGCAGCATCAACTTTTACAAATGGGAGCCTTTAAGAGGTCACTTGGCCTGCTATAACAAGCAGCCAAATCTTCCTCAAGTCATAAACTATTGTCTTACAAAAAAACCACATTAGATGCTAGATCAATAATGTACTCCTCTACCCAACCCCATACAAATTTCTGAGTATCTTGATGCTCTTCAAATACATATTAACCCTTTTTCATTCATATAAATCTGTCAAATATAATAAATGCTTATTTATTCACATTGTTTAGAATTTTTAGAATGGCTTTGTCAGGTAGGTATGAGAGGCCAGATCTAGACAGTTTGAACATAACACAGATATGGCTGATGTAATGCTAAAGGGTTAAATCAGTTTGCAATTTATAAATTTTCAAATTTATTTTTGTTGCTGAACCCCAGATCAAACCAACTTACCAACAAAAGCACTTAACCATGTCTAAACATGGCTCTCTAAGACTACCCTATCCAATATCTTCTTTTTCTTTTAAGATTGACAGAGTTCTGAGACAGATTTGGTCATTATTTTTTACTTTAACAACCACCTAAGTATTTCTAAATACCTGTGCCTTTCTCTATTCACCTTACAATAGAGAATTTATAAAAGACACAGTGATGCATTTCTATAATAAGGAACTGGGATTAAACTAGGATTTCTTGCTATGTCATCACATTTTTACTACTACCATGATGATGATGATGATGATCAGTCATTTTCATCATCATAGGCCTTGAAGTATAGCATTTACTCAGCTACAGTAGTTTTACAAATGACATGTGCCAACTTGTTCATATGAAATACCAACTCAAAACAGCATTATTTAAATAAACTATGCTAATGCTAGTAAACTATGTTACTGTAAGCGAATCTTGTTAATCCCTTTCTGTCTATTCTAACCAATAATTTTGATGTTAATCTAAACAAAAAATATCCAGTGGAAACCAAGTCTAGCCTTTTAACCTTCAGATTATTCTGTCAAGTGTAATGCTTAATAATCCAAATTGTTTTGAATTAATCCTGCATTATCTCGTAGCTTTGGAATTTTGTTGGTGTAATTGTTTACTTTTAGAATGATGTTGTAGGGTAGGTGGGAAGGTGGATCCAGCTGGTTTGAACATAAAGTGGGTAGAATATTTGGTTTGGGTATAAGCTAGTTTAAATTCTAAAGGGTCTAGGTACAGGAAAATATTACTCTGCCTGGAAATAAGTGTGGTCTTGCAACCAGAAAGGGTATTTCGCCATTGAAAATCTGCATCAACAAATTCTATCTTAACCATGCAAGCATGGAAAAATGAATATACGATGATGATGATGATGATGAAGAATGGCCCATGTAATCAAAAAGGTGGAACTGGCTTATGATGACATTATGACATAGCGAAAGCAAGTCATTAGAGAAGCTCACACTGTTGTATCAAGAAGTGTGTAGAAATTGTGTAAGAAAGTGTGGTTAAGAAGTTTGCCTTGCAGCTATGTGGTTTCAGGTTCAGTTCCACTGCATGGCACCTTGGACAAGTGTCTTCTACTATAGCTCCAAGCCAAATAATGCCTTGTGAGTGGATTTGGTAAAAGGAAACTGTATGGAAGCTTGTTGTGTGTGTGTGTGTGTTTGCATATGTGCATGTATGTATGTATGTATGTTTATAGCTGTGTTTATATTATTGTCTGTAGTTGTTACCACCACCACCACCACTTGACAAAAACCAAAGTCCTAGTAAGTAGACAAATCACTAATCCTTTCAGGGAAATGGCCCTGCTCAATATGTAAGAAGGGTGTAGGTAGAAATTCCAATACATTGTATCCAGTGCAAGCTTTGGACACATAAGAGGTATCACAGGAAGGTTAACGGAGAAAATAGTCTCTGTGTGAGGCAAATGTGCCACAATAAGCACTAAAAATGCACCGACAATAGACTCCTTGGAATACTTGGGGGAGATCATTTGAAGTAATAAATAGCTCCTATTACCTAGGCAACCAAGTTAGTAGTGGAGGAGGAAGTTCTGAAAGTGTAGTAGCTAGAATAAGAACGGGCTGGTCAAAGTTCAGAGAGCTACTACCTTTGTTTGTAACAAAGGGCTTCTTCCTCAAAGTGAAAGGCAGATTGTGTTGTGCCTGTGTATGTACAGCTAAGCTACATGGCAGTGAAACATGGGCTTTGACTATAGAAGACTTGTGAAGGCTTAAAAGAAAAGAAGCTAGTATGTACCACTAGATAGGTAATGTCAGTGTGCACACATAACAGAGTAAATGATTTAAGAGGAAAACTGGGTATAAGAGGTATCAGATACATAAAGAGAGACAAAATGCTGCTAAGCATTTTTTCTAATGTGCTAACATGTCTGCCTGTTCATCACTAACAACCAAGTTTGATAAATACGTCAGAAAAATTGGAATTGACATGAGAGCAGAACAAGTCCCAAAACTGCTTTGTTGGGGGACAGCTAGGATTTTGAGAATGGTACTTGGATGTTGAATGTCTTCCACAAAAATTAACAACCAAGTATCAAAGCTTATAATGTGCAGAAAGAGACCCTGTGGGACTTCTGACAACAGGCTGCTGCCCACTCTCACAGAATCAACCAGAGCAAACAGGACCGAGAGCGCTAAGAAGTAAAACAACAACAACAACAACAGTGGTAGCACAACAACAACGTTTTTACTTACACACGGAATTCTTTTGAAACTACTTCACATATGCGTTTCTCTGGAAGTTTCACCCATACTTTAGCATAATTTACCATAGCAACAGCATCCATCAGTCCGTATCCATAACGTAAACTCACTGTATATGTAGAAAGAGAACATAATCAAAGACAACTTCAATGAAATCAATTAAATTCTAGCTGCAGGAATATTTTGATCATAATCATATTTGAAAATATACTCAAACTTGTTTTTTTATTACTTTGTTTATGATGTTTTTATGGTTTTATAAGAAATGGTGGTGCAGTACCCTGTTTACAAGGCCCTTGAGAATAGTGAGAACAAAGAGAAATTGAACCAAGACTAACGGGTTACTACAATAGGCAGTCATGTTTTGAGATATTGAGTTATCTGTCCTTGACCTCAGATTAGGGACCTGATCTGAGTGTTAGATACAGAGTGGACTCTGCAATCCATCACAAGGTCCAGTTTTTGTTGCAGTGTGGTGGCTTCTGTGCCTCAATGACCCCTGAAAGTAGAGACTCCTGAGAGCAATGACCTTTGAGAACAATGACCTCCGAAGACAATGATCCCAAAATTTGAAACAAGCTCCTAATGAGGCTTCCTATGCTGGATAGGTCAAAGGACAGAAGTCAGACTAACGTGGACCACCTCTTTCCAGAGGTAACAAATAGGTCTGCATGTGGCCAACACCTTTATCTAGAAAAAAGCAAAGTTATAGAAGCATCAATGCCAAAACAAAATTAACAAGACTTCGAAGAGGAAGGCCTTTCCTCAGGGGAGACAACTCAGAGTTGTGAACTGGAGAAAAGTTGTCAACGGCCTATGCTTCACAGAGAGTGAAGGGCTTAAGTAAAGAACTCTACAATAAATATCCCCAAAACTTGATAGTGATGTTAAACTAGGCAATGGATAAATGCTTCTACTCAACAATATGTCGAGCTTACAGAATTTCACTCTTAAGATTTCTGTCAACCCAAGTAAAAAACTTGTGTTCAGTGGGATCAAACTAAGTTATAGGATTTCAAAGAAAACTTCTTAACCAGGGTATTAAACGTACACACATTGTATTGTGTATAGGGTGGATAGTTCAAAGAAAGGCTGGTGAGAATAGTTCATGTTCTTCTTTCACTCTTCATGTTCTATGCCCACATGTATTGTCAATCATCCACTTACATACTAAAATGGTAATATTCATGATTCTTCTTGAGAAAGGTACAGCAGTGGTCTTCTGTTGCCTTCTGTTAGTTTATTTGCAGTTAAATTCACTAGTTTTCTGTTCCCTCAAACTTACTCTTGAGGTGCAGGGTCCATTTAACCCTTAGATAGAGGGAATGGTTCATCTGGTCTGTTTATGTCCCTGTAACTTAGTGGATTGGCAAAAAAGGCTGAAAAGAATAAGCACTACACTTGACAAAAATAAGTACAAGGGTCAATTTGTTTGGCTAAACCCCTGATGGTGGTGTCCAGTTATGGCCACAGTTGTATGACCAAATCCTTGAAGGCAGTGTCCCAGTTATGGCCAAGTTGTACGACTAAACCCTTGAAGGCAGTGTCCCCGTTATGGTTACAGTTATTCAGCTAAACCCTCGAAGGCATGGTTACAGTTATTCAGCTAAACCCTCGAAGGCATGGTTCCAGTTATGGCCACAGTTGTATGACTTAAACATGTAAGAGATAAATGTGTGTTATATTGGAAGTACATGTACTGCTAGTTTACTTATGTCAGCGAATAGTTGCTGAAAAGGATATTGTAATGATAGTAGAGATTTTAAGAGCAATATTAGTAAGAATAGCTTCTCTGATATTCATGGTGATTCTAGTAGTAACAAAAATTCTGGCTGGATTTGAAACCTGAAATTCCGATTAATTGATTGGAAATCTCATCTTCTTTAATGAGGCTTAATGAAAATATACTGTTGCTTTTGATAATTGCAATTTTCTTTCTCATGGCAACATAAAAAAAAAGTGTGTTGATTTTTTCGACCAATTAGTAAGCGTTAGCTTCATCTTCCTCAACTCTGTTGTCCAAAATTCATCTTTTTCTCTTCTATTATAAAAAGAGGAATACTATGAGATAATATTTAGATGTTGGCCTTTGGTCAACAGCAGCAGCCTATGCTGCTCCCGTTCACATTTATCTTTATCATCATCATCATCATCGTTTAACGTCCGCTTTCCATGCTAGCATGGGTTGGACGATTTGACTGAGGACTGGTGAAACCGGATGGCAACACCAGGCTCCAATCTAAATTTGGCAGAGTTTCTACAGCTGGATGCCCTTCCTAACGCCAACCACTCAGAGAGTGTAGTAGGTGCTTTTACGTGTCACCTGCACGAAGGCCAGTCAGGCGATACTGGCAACGGCCACGCTTGAAATGGTGTCTTTTATGTGCCACCCACACAAGCCAGTCCAGGGGCACTGGCAACGATCTCGCTCGAAAATCCTACGAAGGCCAGTCAGGCGGTACTGGCAACAGCCACGCTCAAAATGGTGCATCTTTATGACAGTATAAAGTATATGGGATCTCTATGGGAGGTTTTAAGAAATTGCCTGGACTAGTATTTTTTAAACATGATGTTTTAGATGAGTATCATTCATAACATGGTCACACACTGATGAAAGCTACTGTTTATGTCATGTTCTAGCAGTGATAGTGACATGTGCTATTGTTGTTACTTGCTGTGATGTGATAGTAGTGGCAATGGCTGCTGTTGTCCTAAGACTAACACCTATTGTCTCAGGTGTTCCCTTCGTTTGAAAGTTACACAGCCACTGTAGAATAACCCAACCCTCCCACCTTGTATATTTAGCTTGCTTCTTGAGATATTAGGTGTCTTTTAACTGTTTTTTTTTTCTGCTACAGTTGAGTGAGAGTAAGTTATCAAGACCAACATTGACAAGTAAAAGTCAACAACATTAATTACTTTACAAAATAAACTTACCATTTCTTCCCAAAGCATTTCTTGTCCATTGTCCATCTGACATTGGTTCAGGTCTTGCTGTTAGAATTGTTATGTACTGAATATCCCGCCATGTCAAGTTTTTACTGAAAGTACATAAACCCAATCAGTTTTGTATTCATGTGGTTCTTTGTTTCATGTAATACAGTTAAAATCTAACAACTAGATTGTTTGATAAAACATGCTGCAGATCCATCAATTTGATGCCATTGTAGTAGCTTTTCTCAAGAGTATCTCCTTTGTTCTTGTAGTAGTAGTTGATGATGATGATGAAACTATTCTGCTAGTAATAGGATATGACACCTTTCTGTATTATCTGATATGACTATGCAGGTGATTAGCATGTGACCTTCTTCTTCAGATATTTTCAGTAAGTCAGTGACTACTGCTGATGGTCCAGCTATCTTCTGGTCTTTATATCCTTAACCCTTTAGCATCCAAATTACTCTGTCAAATGCAGTTCACAATTTAAAAAAAATTAATCATACATTATTTTGTAGCTTTGAGATTTCAATGATGCATTTGTTTATTTTTAGAATGACATTGCAAGAAATATGCGAGAGGCCTGATTTGGTCTAATATGGTCAGTTTAAATGCTAACAGGTTAGTCATGTTTAGACTGTACAGTAGTTAATTTCAACTAGTCCCTCATTTGGGTCTACTTGGTGTTGGTCCTATCTCTCCCATGTATTCTCCTCATAATTATTAACATGGTGAATATAGGTCCTTATTATATTGTAACATGTTTTGGTGTGCTTTTATGGCCAGATGCTCTTCCTATCATAAACCATTTTACAAAGCAAACCAAATGCATTTTATCATGCCATCCATACTAGTGAGGTTGTTTGTTGAGATTAAGAAAAAACTTCTTTAAAGAGAGAAAGGGCATTTTGAGTTGAAAACACTATAAAAAAAGCAAAAATAAAACAAAAGTTACTTGGCTTCCAGTGCAAGAGCTACAATTCCTGCAGCTATAGGTGCAGATGCTGATGTACCAGTATGTGTGGAAGTGCATTTTTTCCGGAGGTCAATTGTAACCTAGAATTAAAGAAAAAGACAAGAAAAAATATTAGGAAGGCTTATGAAAAAAATTACAATTAATGATATTAAATGATGTATTTTGGACAGTGTGTAACAATAACCAGACTATTCATTCATTTGTTCATTTAATGTCCATTTCTCCATGGCAGCATGGGTTGTACAAGGATTTCTTTGAGGAAGGGTTTTATGGCCAGATGCTCTTCTTATTATCAACCTTTACCAGTTTTTCAAGCAAGGGAATTTTTTTGTATTTCACAGGTCTTTGAAAGCACAGAGCAACCAGTCACAGTCATAATATCAACAAGGAATGTAGACATCATATCACTGTTTTACTTTGCTAGTGACCAGCAACACTTTAGAATATATATATTCATACACATAACCACACATACATCTGTGTACGTGTGTATAAATATGTAGTGTTTTGATGTAACTGCTGTTGAAGTGAAGACAAAGTTCTCACAATGGAGATACCCAGCAAAGAAGAACACTGAAGAATACAGAATAATAGTTACAGATTTATTTGCCTGCAGTTGTTAGTAAGATAGATAACAGTAATTATTCAGAATTGACAGTGACAAAGTTTCACCTGTTGGTAGTTGTGCATTCTGCTGACAGAGAGGAAAAATGTAAGGATTGCACTCTGCTGACAGAGAGGAAGAAAAGGTAAAGGTTGCATTGTCCCTTTCATTCAGGTGAAAGGTGTTCTTTGGCTGTTGACAGAAAGTCAAAGAGGGTAGAGAGAGAAATGCTCTCTGTTATATAGTCTATGGCCAGGAAAATTGATCAAATCCTAAACAAAGGACTGACCCTTCCATAACCAGCAAGGTCTCAGGAGGTCAAGTGTTTCCCATGAATTATCCGGAAAGGATTTCACACTTGTTTGAGAAGCAACAAACGAGCGGATTTGGTTTCGAATCTCAGGCAGGGCCAAGCGAGGTCTCTGTCCCCCACACAGTTTCATATAGTTTGCCTACATAAGGCACTAGTCTATGTGAGTGATGATTCTTTCATTAATCTTCTGACAGGGTTTTTTTTTTTACTTTTTGAGGAATTAAAACTGAATAATATAATTCCTCAAAAATTAAATTTAAAAGGAAAAATGTTTGTAAGATTATAGTTTGTTATTCAAACTATTTAAATCAACTTTAGAGATTAGTATTTTTCTCACATTTACATCTACACAATATTTCAATTGGTTTAATGGTTGAATGTCAGCAAATATTAAAAAGTTAATAATCCAAAAATTATTTTTCTTATTAGCAATTAAACAATTAAAAATTATTGTATTTGATTTTTTTTCTTCACTATTTTCTCAAAGTGATGAACAGAAAGCATAGAAGAAATAGCATATATCATAAAAAAATGATTGAAAGTTGAACTAATTTTTTTATGGGCCAAGATAAATCACTTAAAAAACTAGTGAGAGAGCCTTCATATGTCTGTTCAATGTGGTAAAAATAATAGATAAATCTCCCTCAAATCAAATAAGGAAACATATACATTAAATCTCTGCCTGTCCAAAGCATTTTCATAAGTTTGTCCTGAATGTCCATGCTTATTTTCTGACTTTTATCTTTTGTTTTATATATGTTATTGTTGTTGTTGGCACTCCGTCGCTTATGACGTCGAGGGTTCCAGTTGATCTGATCAACGGAACAGCCTGCTCATGAAATTAACGTGCAAGTGGCTGAGCACTCCACAGACACATGTACCCTTAGCGTAGTTCTTGGGGATATTCAGCTAGACACAGTGTGACAAGGCTGGCCCTTTGAATTACAAGCACAACAGAAACAGGAAGTAAGAGTGAGAGAAAGTTGTGGTGAAAGAGTAGAGTACAGCAGGGTTCACCACCATCCCCTGCCAGAACCTCATGGAGCTTTAGGTGTTTTCGCTCAATAAACACTCACAACGCCCGGTCTGGGAATCGAAACCATGATCCTGTGACCGCGAGTCCGCTACCCTAACCACTGGGCCATTGTGCCTCCACCAACATATGTTATGGATGAATAATATAAAGCTTTCCTTTCATAGGTCTCAAGTTATTCCAGTGGTTTAAAAAAAAATTGGGAATATGTTTTCTATATGATGCATGGATGCCATGGAAATATGTCCTGTGTATCAAATGTAATACACAGGTCAGGTCAAAAAAAAGACCCTTTTTGGTCATGAATGACTATAGGATTCTACCTAGAAAGTTCCCCTCCAAGGTACAAGGTTGTTTATGGAAGACTAGCAGTCACCCATGCATATCAGCCTCCCCTTCTCCATGCCACCAATGTTATCCAAAGGAAAAGCAAAGGCTGATACAGCTTGGCACCAGTAATGTCAAAGCTCATTTCTACAGCCGAGTGAACTGGAGCAACATGAAACAAAGTGTCTTGCTCAAGAACACAGCACACAGCTTAGTCTGGGGGATTGAACTCACTACCTCATGATTGTGAGCCCAACGTTCTAACCACTGAGCCATGTACCTTCAGACAGGTCAGGTAAAGAATTAATTAAAGAATCCTAGATATACTTGTGTCCGCCTGACTGGCCTTCGTAGGATTTTCGAGCGAGATTGTTGCCAGTGCCCCTGGACTGGCTCTTGTGCGGGTGGCACATAAAATACACCATTTTGAGTGTGGCCGTTGCCAGTACTGCCTGACTGGCCTTCGTGCGGGTGACACGTAAAAAGCACCCACTACACTCTCTGAGTGGTTGGCGTTAGGAAGGGCATCCAGCTGTAGAAACTCTGCCTTATCAAATTGGAGCCTGGTGTTGCCATCCGATTTCACCACTCCTCAGTCAAATCGTCCAACCCATGCTAGCATGGAAAGCGGATGTTAAACGATGATGATGATGATGGTTGTATCATATGCCTGTGTGATCATGGATGACTGGGGTCTAAACAACAACAACAACAACAACAACCTAACTGTTTGCCTCAGTCAACAACTTACCTTCTTGTTTATAACAAAAAACATTATGCAGAGTGACAAAACTATGGTAAACAAAAACAGATATGTATAGAAACAAAATTCCTCAGTTGTAACAATTTTTCAAGTGATAAGAAAAAAAAAGAAAGAAAGCAAGAATAAAAGACAAACTCACAATCTGTGGCTCATTGAAGGATCCACTACTGTAAGTAGAAGCGACTGTTGAAGCACATTCTTCTAGATACCAAGGTTTTACACCATTTTTTGATGTACTACTGATTGATAAGGTGTAGATGCTATTAGTGTACCCATCGCAATTGCAAGAATCATAATAAGAGCCTCCGTTGCCAGACGCCCAGACAAAGATACTACCTAAGCCACCTCTTCCCTGAAAAATAAAACAAAAAAACAGAATGGTGGAGTGGAAAATTGTTCTGACTCAATTTATCTTGTAGTTCCTACAAATGTTTTCTATTCTTAAAAGATACATTCACTCCATGTGGTTGTGTGGTAAGAAGTTTGTTTAGCAACTATATGGCCATGGGTTCAATCTCACTGTGAGATACCTTGGGCAAATGTCTTCTGCTATAGCTCCTGAGCTGACTAAAGCCTTGTGAGTGGATTTGGTTGATGGAAACTGAAAAACGCTCATTAGATAAATATGAGTGTATGTGAGTCACCTTGCTTTGACATTTCCTGATAGTTACAAATGAGTGTCATTATAATGCAAGTGTTGTCCTTTGTTGCCAATCTTCTGTGAAAATATGTCTGGTCATGGGGAAATATTACCTTACTTAGAAACAGGTAAAGGTTGGAAACAGGAAGAGCATCCAGCTGTACAAAATCTGCTTCAATGAATTCCATCTCACCCATGCAAGCATGGAAAAGTGGATGTTAATATGACAATGATGATGTAGTATATTCTCTTAATCCCTAATATATATTTACCATTTATTCCTTTATGCTTCCTCTCAGACATCATTAGACACTTAAGAGCTTCTTTGCAAATTCAACACTCTGCTGGAATTTCTTTCCTAAACATTTTGTTACTGAATTATTTACTGTGCTAGTCTTCTACAATCAGCATACCATTGGAACTTTCTTCGTAAACATATTTAACTAAAATATTTTGCTGTATTCATCTCCAAAATATTTTTCCAGTTCAGTATAGGCACCACATTACTCTTCTTTCTTAGACAAACAACTTTAAGAATAGATGGCAGGTTTAATCAAATGCCTGCTTGAACACCACCACACAGTTCTTAGATGCATTCACTGGAATCCTATCTGTTTCAAACTTTCAGAGTAAGAGTCTGATCTGAGGATAACTTCCTCTTGGTTATTTCATTTATTGTATTAAAATGTGGAGTGGCTGAGTATTCCAAAGACAACTGTAACCTTAATGTAATTACCAGGGAGAATCAGTGTAACCCAGTGGGTGACATGGTTTAATTTTGACGTTTCAAGATCGGTGGAATAAAAATAACTTACTTGAAAATCAGAAAATGCATCAAGCTATAGAATACAGTTTGTCCACCATATGCCAGCATAAACCCAATCTAATGTAAAAACAATAATGATGATGATGATGATGGTAATGATGAATTAAGGTTTATTGCTTTTTCTTTTTTATTTCTGAAGTGAATATATTTTTATTGCAACTATTTTACTCTTTTACTTGTTTCAGTAATTTGACTGCGGCCATGCTGGAGCACCACCTTTCGTCGAGCAAATCGACCCCAGGACTTATTCTTTGTAAGCCTAGTACTTATTCTATCGGTCTCTTTTTGCCGAACTGCTAAGTTACGGGGGCATAAACACACCAGCATCGGTTGTCAAACAATGCTAGGGGGACAAACACAGACACACAAACACACACACATATATATATATACATACATACATATATATGACGGGTTTCTTTCAGTTTCCGCCTACCAAATCCACTCACAAGGCTTTGGTCGGCCTGAGGCTATAGTAGAAGACACTTGCCCAAAGTGCCATGCAATGCGACTGAACCCAGAACCATGTGGTTGGTAAGCAAGCTACTTAACACACAGCCACTCCTGACTATTTGTGTAACTCTTATGTTACAATATTTCTGCTGAAATACACTACTTTTGTTTCACTTAAATGAAGAATTTAGTAAAATAAGAGTCATTATTAAGCTGGTATTTGGAACATAAACTGAAATAATATTTTGTTGGCATGTCCTAATTTAGACCATTTTAAAACAGGAAGTTTGTGTCACAGAATCAGGAGCAGTTTCAGCTGGGTTGGTATCAAAAGGATTAAGAATCTCATGTAATCAAAAACAACATGAAAGTGGGATGGGAAGGGAATGGTAACAGATTTAGAAAAAGCTACTGCAAAATCTACAAGATAAACACACTTTCGTTTAAGAAAAAGTTCCAGAATGTAGGGAAGTGTTATCTGCAACATAAATAACAGTGTATCTGGGTCATTACTAAATATTCAATGTAGCTTTTATTTTAGAAAAGAGATGATCAGAGGTTATCAAGTAAACTATTCTCATAATTTCTTTCATTACATATTTATTTGATATCAAACCTAGTTTAAAGTATTTTTAAGACAAAATTCTTTACAATTTAGTGTAAGAATACTGTATTTTCTGGCTGGCATACAAGGGATCTCTTCAATTTTGCTCACAAATTTTTTAATTATTTTTTTTTTAACTAAACAGTTTGAAACTTCATATACTAGTGTAATTTCTCATGCTGAACACAGTTTACTTTCAACATTTTTAACAAAATTTTGTATTTTAGAAGTTATTTCATATTAAAGTTGTCATATTTAGGTAATTTTAGCCAATCAACGACATTCAGCTGAAGAAAGCTAGTGCTGTTTGCAATAGTAATTGAAAAGCAACAACTAGGTCATCTCTACAAAATGTCACCACTCTCTTCTATTTTATTTTTGTTTACTGCCTGTGTTGCATATCACATGCTTTGTCTTTTTTTCGAAAAGCAAACAAAGCATGTAGTATTAAACACAGGCAGTAAACAAAAATGAAATAGAACAAAGTGGTGACATTTAGTAGAGATTGATTTGAAAATAATTGTCAGGTATCAAGAAGTTTCTATAGACAGAACATGTACTTACAAATAAGATCACTATATATGTGTGTGTATGTGTGTAGAAGACATTCATCCAAGGTCCATATATATGGGGCTGAACCTGAGAGTCAGTAGTTGCAAAGTGAATTTCTTTATCATACAGCCACTGTCTATACCTTGCTGTGCTATTACAAAACAAAAAAAAACAAACAAATAAACTGAATTTAAACTTAGTAAAATACTGGAGAATAAAACTAACCTTTTGAATCCCACTAGCAAATGCTTCTCTCGTGAGAGGTCCTGGTCCATCAACAACTTCCCCATTGTCATCGGGGCCCCAACTGGCAGAATATATATCTATATACTGAGGGTTCAAATTTAGTGATGCTGCCTCTACAGCATCAGTTACAAATCCATCCAACATACGTACACCTACAAAATAATAATAAAGCAAGTGTTATTAAAACTACACAATGAAAAATATGAACTTGGTTTCTGCTCGATATGATTAATTAAGTGTAAATACAGAGGTAAATGTTAGTAGGTATACATTAGCTGACCCACCTCCCTTGGGGTTAATAGTTTTATGAGCAGTATGGTGACTCTAAATAGTGCTGGTGGCATGAACAAAAGCACCTAGTACATGCTATGAAGTGGTTGGCATTAGGAAGGGCAATCAGAAATAGAAATCATGCCAAAGCAGACACTGGAGCATGATGCAGTCTTTACAGCCATCAGATCCCATCAAACTGTCCTACCCATGTTAGTGTGGAACATGGATGTTAAATGATGATGATGATGTTACTGCTGTTGATTATGTTAATCTTTTTGTTAGCAGATTTGTATTGAAATATATCCAACTTTATTTCAGTAAATTTTTAAAATAATGGAAAATTTACTCATATAACAGTCATTATTAAACTTTTTGAAGGCGGTGAGCTGGCAGAATCGTTAGCACATTGGGCAAATTGCTTAGTGGCATTTCATTTGTCTTTAGGTTCTGAGTTCAAATTCTGCTGAGGTCAACTTTGCCTTTCATCCTTTCAGGGTTGATAAATTAAGCACCAGTGAAACAATGGGGGTCAATGTAATCGACTAGTCCCCTCCCCCAAAATTTCAAGCCTTGTGCATTTAGTAGAAACTATGCTTGGAACATAAACTAACCTGGAAGATTTTAACTTAGATTATTTTAAAACCAGAGGTTTGTATCATAGAACTAGGGGTGGCTCCATGTGGGTCGGTATCAAAAAAGATAACAATGATAAAGACAACATTTATAAACATTACAGTTAAGAACAAAAATACAAACATTTCTTCAGCAAGATTTGATAACCCAGTAAGTAGGCAATGAATGAGTTCATTGCTGCTGAGAAAACATTTTTTTCTTTTTTTTCTTTCAAAAGAAAGAGGAACACACAAAATTAATACTTTAATTTCCAGTTTCAAAAGGTGAGGGTGAAGACTTCTAAAAGTTGTTTGACCCACCAACAATAGCAGCCAAATGCTTCTCAAATCCTACCATACCACCTTAAAAAAAAAAAGGGAATAATATATTAAATAATGTAGTCCTAGATACTCTTGTCCTTTATTCTGTTACTGGTTTTAGTCACTGGACTTTAGCCATGTTGGGACATTGCCTTAAAGGTTTTGATCAATCAAATTGACCCCCAGTATTTATTTTAAGTCAAGCGCTTACACTAGCAGTCTCTTTTGGCCAAACTGTTAAGCAACCAGGATGTAAACAAACCAATGTTGGTTGTCAATTGGTGAAGGAGAAACACAAACAAATATGCACATGATGGGATACGATACCCTTTATTTGAATAAAAAAATAAATAATAGTTCAAAGCTGATGCATCCTTGATCATAGGTCTACTGGATTAAAACTGACCTGGGGTTAAACAACAGCATTACCAATATCTGCTATCAATGATACATGCAAAAGAACAATCTGTTGTCTTCTGACTGTCCGATTTGCTTGCTTCTGCTTTGTTCCCGATCAGAAACTATAGGCATAACAAACCAATGGGGATGAGATTGCTATGTTGTCACTCATCTTGAAAAAACAGCAGGTAAATTTTCCTCAAATCACATAGCACCATCTTGGATCAAGAAAGAACACATTAGATAATGTAATGCTACATAAATCTAAATAGCTGGAATGTCCCTGATCATAAATTTTCTCAGTAGAGGCTAAATTTGTCTAAGCATGTGGGTTGCTAGTGGATACTGGCTACTGATGACACTCTAAATTTAGCAATTCTACTGCTGTTGCTGAATACTTTTGGTCTGCTGTTGATATACTTTTGTGTTCTTTAGTACTATATGTCTGTATGGGATGCTTTCTCAAGACAAATACCACAGTTTTGAGGCTTTCTACAACATATCCACAAAAAGTAAAATATACTATGCCATGATGATGATGATGATTGTAAATTTTCTCAATCTAGACTAACCCAGGGTTCACTGCTGCTGCCGCCACCACCACCACCAACATCAAGCATATAGATTGGTTTATCTAAATACTTTCAAATAACATTGTTTATTGAATTCAACGCTGAGTTGTTCAAAAATGTAAATATAAATAACTGGACAACAAAAGCATCAGCAGCACTATTACCAACAATAACAAAGACACCACCATCGCTACCACTACCACCACCACCACCACCACCACCACCACCACCACCAATCACTGTCACTATCATTGCTGCTACCACCACCACCACTAACATCTACACACAAGTTTAACTACATAACTGAGATATTTTAAAAATCAGAATTGTTCTCCAAACAATGGAATAATATGATTTGGAAAATAATAACTTCAATATGGAATACAATAGAGAGATAAGGGTAGATTAGTGGTTAATGGTAGGGTAGGTAGGTTCTGAAAGTAAGGCAGGTGATGGATAGAGAGGGCCTGGGGATGACTAGTAGTGATTTGAAGTCGAGTGGGTTGGTACAGAATAATTATTGGTGGTAACCGGTAGTAAGGTGGCTAAGTGGAGCATATCAGCAACTTGCCCTGGGTATTACATTAAACTGCATTTGGTGGTGAGGCTCCAGTTTGGGAGGTCTGGAGTTGTGGGGAGTATGGTGTCACCCCTGAATTATTGGTGTCTATTCTATCATTCTACTTTTGCCAAACTGCTAAGTTACAGGAATGTAAACAAACCAACACTGGTTGTCAAGCAGATGTGGGTCACAAACACAAACCAAATACACATACATTCATGTGTGTGTGTGTGTGTGTGTGTGTGTATGTATTGGCACCTGTGCCCAGCGTCGCCTTCCTGGCACGTGTAAAGACATTCGAGCAAAATCGTTTCCAGTGCCGCTGGATTGGCTCCTGTGCAGGTGGCATGTGAAATACACCATTTCGAGCGTGGCCGTTGCCAGTACTGCCTGACTGGTCTTCATGCCGGTGGCACGTAAAAGCACCCGCTACACTCTCGGAGTGGTTGGCGTTAGGAAGGGCATCCAGCTGTAGAAACTCTGCCAAATCAGATTGGAGCCTGGTGTAGCCATCTGGTTCACCAGTCCTCAGTCAAATCGTCCAACCCATGCTAGCATGGAAAGCGGACGTTAAACAATGATGATCATGATGATATATATATATATATATATATATATATATATATATATATATATATATATATATATGTGATGGCTTTCTTTCAGTTTCCATCTACTGGACTAACTCACAAGGCTTTGATTCATCTGGAGCTATAGTGAAAGACATTTGCCAAAGGTGCCATGCAGTGGACTGAACCTGGAACCATGTGGTTGGGAAATAAATTTCTTACCATACGTCCATGCCTATACATGTAACTACAAACTATGAAATACTTCAAAAAAGGGAAGAACACACTGAATAAATGTAGTCCTAGATATACTGACTGGAAAAAACAAAAACTAACAACAACAGCGAAGAAATTTTATTTTATTAAGATTAGATGATTGACCTGACATGCGGATATCTACAGAAGCAGACTGAGACGAGATGGTGGATGACTGAAAAGGGAGAAAAACTAATGAGATAATTAGAGAGATAACAGGATATTATGAAAATAGAAAATAAGCTTACCTCCTATACGTGCATTATATGCTACACCAATCCCACAAATTTTGTTATCTGCTTCAGCAGCTACTTCTCCGGCACATCGTGTTCCATGTCTGAAGAAAAATAAAAGGAGATAAGATAGCAGTTATACTATCACTGATTCATTCAGTCATTCAATACCTACACACACCATACCACCACAAATAACCACCGCCATCTTACTACCACTACTGTGATCACCACCAATGCAAATAACCACTGCCACTACCACCACTGCTACAATCGCCATAGCTGCCATCGTCACCACCACTGTAATCCTTATCACCACCTATCATCATCATCATCATTGTCATCACTAATATCAGTACTGTGAGCCAAAAGTAATGGTGTAGCTATATGTGATGCCTTGACTTGTTAGAAAGATCAGTCAAATTCTACTCAAAAAAGGCTATCATAATAAAAAAGACGCCAGGGATAATATAGTCCTAGATACACTATCCATGAAAGTAAGATGTATAGTAATGGGTGGAATGCTTTAATCATAATTATGCATGATCAAAGTTGAGCAAGGGTTAAAATGCTATTACTCATACTGCAGCAATCACCATCATCTCCATGGCCAATAAGGGGAGTAGGGTCAGTTGGTACGTTGATCCATAGTCCAAGGAGTCTAGGGGTGGTTGTGAGGCACCTATATCTTCCTCATTGTCATTTTAATATCCACTTTTCCACGCTTGCATAGGTTGGATGGAGTTTATTGAGGCGGGTTTTCTAATGCCAGACGCCCTTCCTGTTGTCAACCCTTAGCTGTTTCCAAGCAACATATTTCCCCATGGCCAGACATATTTTTGCAGAATATTGGAAATGAATGACATTCATTTACAACATTACAGGATGCCAAGACAAGGAGAACACAAACAAGCACACAATCACACATACATGTATATATATGTACATATGTAGATGTGTGTGTAAGTGTGCGTGCACACATGTGCCTGTGTGTGTGTGTGTGTGTGTGTGTGTGTGTGTGTGTATATATATATATATATATATACATGATGGACTTCGTTCAGTTTCCATCAATGAAATCCACTCACAAGGCTTTGGTTGGCCTAGGGCTATAGTAGAAAACACATGCCCAATGTGCCACACAGTGGGATTGAACCCAAAACCATGTGGTTGAAAAGCAAACTTACTAATCCATGCCTATAAAAAAAAGAAGAAAAACACCTCAGTGGTACCACCACCAGCTTGAATTTTAGGGAGACCCAACCCCATCAACCCCATCTCTCTCTCTCTCTCTCTCTCTTTCTGAGGAATAAAAGTGGTTTCATTTTGTCTTGTAAAATTTCTTTCAGAATCTATGTCCATTTCAACCTCACAAGCATCATCATTACTACTACTATCGTCATCACCACTATTACTATTGTCATCACCACTATCATAATCACAATAATCATTACCATCACCCCCCCACCCGTCATCACCCTCCCCTCACCACTACTATTATGATGATTATCACCATCACCACTCTCACCATCATGATTACACTATAAGCACCACCATGATCACTGTCATCATCATGAACACCACTACCTCTATCATCATGATCATATCCTCAACACCACCACCACCACCATTGCTATCACTATCATTATCACCAGCCCACAACTTCCACCATGAGTGTCATCCTTATCACCCCCACCAACACCTCCATTATCATCATCATTACCACAGTCATGCTCATGAATATTATTACCTAATATAGCTCAGAATATATAATCTAAGTCCTATAAGTATATAAACCAGGCAGTATATCAATCACATGCATGTATGCCATACAGCATGTCATATGACATGCATATCACATCTTACAGTATATAAAAAAAGACATGTGGCATATATATGCCAGATGATGTGTGGGGAGAAGGGCATGTGGTCAGTGTGCTGCATTCATGATTGCAAGATCATGCTTCTGATCCCTGGATCAAGCAATGCATTGGATTCTTGAGCAAAACACTTCATTTCACTTTACTCTGTGATCACTTTGACATTTGACATGTGACGCTTTGTGCACTTGTACAGACTATGTCGATTTGATGGACAACTATATTTTGTAGTCATTATCGGTAATCTATTTCCAAAATGCTTCAGTAGCTCTACTTTGCATTGCTTGCAAACTTACATGTACTGTGATCATTAAAGTGCAACAATCTCCACAATAACTAGCCTTCAATTTCATTTTCTGTTCCTAGATTAATCGGAAACAGATTGCTGTGCTACTCATAAACCTTCCATGTAGTTCAATTATTTGTTGAAAAAAATACCACCAAAGCAACTTAAACCAAAGGACGGGTGCGTTTGCTAGTATGTATGTATATATATATATATATATATATATATATATATATATGTATGTATTACTTAGATGGTATACAAACCAGTACATAAGTTTGATAGCATACTTTTAATTTTTGACTTGTTTTATTCACTGGAGTGTGACCATGCTGGGGCACCAACTTGAAGGGTTTTAGTTGAACAAATCAACCCTAGTACTTCATTTTTTGATTTTTAAAGTTTGTTAGCCTCTTTTCACTGAACTGCTAAGTTATTAGGACTTAAACAAACCAACATCACTTCTCAAGCAGTGTCTGCTACTACAACCTTGAGACAACCAAAAACTTGTGTGTGGATTTTGTAGATGGAAATTGAAAGAAACCCATCCTATATGTGTGTGTGAGTGTGTTTCTAAGTCTGCCTCTCACTACTGCTTGACAACAAGTGTTGGTGTGTTTACATTCCTGTAATGGCAAAAAGAACCAATAGAATTAGTACCAGGTTTTAAAAAAAATGCACCAGGGGTCAATTTGTTCAACTAAAATTTTTTAAGGCAGTGTGCCAGCAGTTCAATGACTGAAAAAGCTAAAAGATAAAAGATACACACACACACACACACACACATGACGGGCTTCTTTCAGTTTCTGTCTGTGTCTCAATATATATATCTACAATCTCACATACTACAAAATCTTTCTTCTTCAATGGAACAAAACATACCTGTTCTCATTTGTAGAATCATATCGTGGTGTAGGATCAGGATCTTTTCCATTCACATCGTAACTTGCTCTAGGATCCTGGAAACAGATGGAAAATAGACAAAAATGATGGATCTGACTCCAAAGTAATAAAAATCAATTTAGCCATGAAGTTCCTCCCACTCCCCACAAGCACCTTTATATGATTGTTGAACATGCTAGAAATGGTAGCTAAAAATTTGGTGCTTTTTGGTCAGGTTGCAATGCTATGTCCAAACCCTCACCTCATTCACACTTTTGTGTATAGTTTAACCTATGAGCATTTAAACAGGCCAGGTCCAGCTCAAATAATCTATTTGTTTTATGTTTAAACCAATCAAATTCAGCTGTTTATGCCAACCCTACAATGTCATTCTAAAAATATACAATCACATCAGCAAAACCTTGAAGCTAAAATATAATGCATGATTAATTGAAAATGATGTGAATAAATAAACATTACTTTGACAGAGTAATCTGATTATTAAAGGGTTAAAGAGGATTGGGCTTGGCAAAGCTAGTTTCTCTTGGGCCCACAATGTTATGCTTTCTCCAGCAGGATGGCTGGGTTAAGGGGAGTCAAATAATGTTTAATAAAGCATTACGGGCACAGCCCAGTGTTCTTGAGCAAGACACTTTATTTCACATTGCTTCAGTTTACTTGTGACATCATGATAACATCGGTGTGGAGAGGGGAGGTAGGTATGCATGGGCAACTGCTGGTCTTCCACAAATAACCTTGCCCAGACTTGTGCCTTGGAGGGGAACTTTCTAGGTGCAACCCCATGGTCATTCATGACTGAAGGGGGTCTTTACTCTTTACAGGCACAGACATGGTTGTGTGGTAAGAGGTTTGCTTCCCAGTCTTTGGTTCAGTGTCACTGTTTGACACATCGGGCTAGTGTCTTCCACTGTAGCCTCGGGTTAACTAAAACTTTGTGAGTGGATTTGGCAGAGGGAAACTGCAAAAAGTTCATTGTGTGTGTGTATGTCAGTGTGTCCGTGTTTGTCCCCACCACCACTGCTTGACAACCATTGTTGATGTATTAACATCCCCGTAACTTAGCAGTTTGATAAAAGAGACTGATAGAATAAGTACCAAGCTTAAAAAAATAAATAAGTAACAGGGTTGATTTGTTCAACTAAAAAGATTCCTCAAGATGGTGCCCCAGCATGGCCACAATCCAATGACAAACAATAATAAGGTTAAAAGACAAACATAATGTGTTTTAGTAGATCCACTATATTATGTTAAGCAATTCACCAGATTGTGTAATATACAATACAAGCTCTCCCTATTGAGTGTGTCTACATATGTGTATTCACCGAAATACAATTTATTCACTCGGTCATGATGAGATGACAGGTAGGTTGCATGTAGTGTAGTTTAATCACAGTTTATATTCATGGTTATATGTTTTCCTGCAAGTCAAATGATTTATCTGCCCTATCTGTTATTGAAACAGTTGTAACCTAAGAGTGTGGTGGTGGCACTTCATCGGTTACATTAATGAGGGTTCCAGTTAATGCAATCAAAAGAACAATCTGTTCGTGAAATTAATGTGAAAGTGGCTGAGCACTCCACAGACATGTGTACGCTTAATGTAGTTCTCAGGGACATACAGTGTATCACAGAATATAACAAGGCTGGCAATTTGAAATACAGGTACAACTCATTTTTGCTAGCTGAGTGAACTGGAGCAACATAAAATAAAGTGTCTTGTGCAAAGACAATGAGTCACTGGGTATTGAATTCATGACCTTACGATTGTGAGTCAAATACCCTAACCATTAAGCCATACACTTTCACTAACCTAAGCATAAATGTACCGTAAAAACCCATGTAATTTGCACACCTGTGTAATTTACGCAGGTGATTTTCAGGATAAAATTTGTTAAAAAAAGCTACTTATGTAAAATTCTCACCTAAAAGTTTTGAGAATTGCCAATATAGCCAGGCGAAAAAGGTTTTCAATTTAGTTGTATTTAGCATAATTTCACTTACTTCTGATTAGATTTTATAAAATTTTCATTAAATAAAAATAATTTCAGTTTAACAAGTATCACATTGAAAGCTATTAAATTACAAAGTGTTCATATTGTTTATAATAAACTTTATATTACATTTCTTGCCCACAAGAGATTATGTCTGATCTTTAGCATACTGCTGTAGGTCTTCTCAAATCACGATCACAGGAAAAGTTGTTGATGAGAATTACCAGCAAAAGCAAAGCTGATAAATATGCACAGGTGTTGCAAATTAAGTTTAATTACCAATAAACATCAGCTTGGATGACAGTGTTCTAACAATACATCCAGGTTAAGTTGGATAATAGTTTTGAAATGGAACAGATGCAAATATAGAGTAAACATTCCATGGTCATGAAAAAACTCATTATATGGCAACAGTTATTTGTTATGTTGATGGTGCCAAATTACCCCATTTACTGTATTTGCCAGCATATAAGACCACTAGCTTTAGATACACCCTAAGACCACTAACATAAGATACACCCTAACTTTAAAGTATATTTTGCAGAAAAACAAATTAAATCTGTTTCATCGTACATTTGGTATCCCATCCATAATATGGTTGCATTAGTTGCATGGCAATTTTCCATCATCTTTAAGAATAAAAAAAGCATGTCTTATACACTAATAGTACTAATATTTAAGAGGAACATGAAGGCACACAGCTTAGTGGTTAGAATACTCAGCTCACAATCGTAAGGTCATGGGTTTGATTTCCAGAGGCACATTATTTATTTTCTAAGGTGGTAAGCTGGTAGAATTGTTAGCACACCAGGAAAAATGCTGGTTGTATTTTGTCTGCTTTTTACTTCCTGAATTTAAATTCCACCAAGGATGACTTTATCTTCCATCCTTTTGGGGTTGTACTAGTTGAACACTGGGGTCAATCCGATTGACTTACCCCTTCCCCAAAATTGCTGGCCTTGCACCAAAACTTGAAAGAAATATTTAAGGGGAACATGACTTACTCCGCTGTCAATATGATTGCCTGCAGATCAGTTTGAAAAATGGAAGAATAACTGGACTCATTTTTTTTATCATATATGCTGGACTATTTATCTCACCTTAGGAGCAATGTACCCTCTAATTTTCTGCTGTGGGTGTGCTTGGAAATTTGCTTGAGTGCAAGCTTTGTTCACAGCATCATCGATTAACATCCATTCTCTAATGCATGCATAAGTCATATGGAATTTGTCGACATAGATTTTTCTCCTGCTGGATGCCCTTCCTGTCATCAACCTGTACCCGTTTCCAAGTGTCTTCCACAGTAACTCAAGGTTAACAAAAGCCCTGTGAGTAGATTTGGTAGATTAGAAACTGAAAGAAGCCCATCATGTATGTGTGTGAGTCTGTGTGTGTCTTTATGTTTGTCCTGCACTGCTACTTGACAACTGGTGTTGGTTTGTTTCTATTCCTGTAGCTTGGTTCAACAATAAGAAACCGATAGATTAAGTTCCAGACTTATTAAAAAAAAGTACTAGGGTCAATTTGTCCACCTAAAACCCCTAAGGCAGTGCTCCAGCATGACCGCAGTCTAAAGATATGTATATATATATATATATATATATATATATATATAT
>NC_068983.1:16679508-16680287 GCF_001194135.2 Octopus bimaculoides | reverse complement strand
ATATATATATATATATATATATATATATATATATATGCAGACACACGGCAATCATTATTGTTGTTTTAAAGGTGTAAGCTATTAACTATTTTATCAATTTTTCAATAAACTTAACACAAACACTTCCATTATTTTTCTCACATCTGGCAGCTTTCCTTCATGTTACAGGATCAATGCTGTAATACTGTAGTAATAATAGACATCACTGGTTCTTATATTGTTTCTATTCTTTTTTTTTTTAGTTCTTCCATTCTATATTTGCATCAGACTCTAATAGTCTGACTTGTCTGTGCAGAAGTGGCTGAGACATTTCCATTATTTCCAAGATAACTCAATTTGTACAGTTGGAGGAGAGAGGAAAGCATTCTACAGATTTGATCTTGTAACCCTGATGTGCAAAAGTTTTTATCACTGACTAGCAGAAATACCTGGCGTTGCCCGGGTTAAAGAGAATAATGAACTCTAAAAATGCCGTCTAGACTACGCATCATCTTTATATATAGAGATGTATATACACACACGCACCCAAACACACGTATATATTATGTATATCAATATAAATATATGAAAGTCAATGAAGTTTCGTAAAAGAAGGTGATCATGTACATACTTTCTTGCTGTTGTGATTATAACACCTCATTGTAAACTATGTTCCTTGTTTTCCCTTGTGGAGCATATACAAATAGGTTTTTTGTTGCTGCCCACTCTTGAGCAGCCAACATACAGTTGTCCATGTGAGAAGCAGGGCTCTTCCAAGAGAAGACCAGCTACAGACAGTG
>NC_068983.1:16675185-16678698 GCF_001194135.2 Octopus bimaculoides | reverse complement strand
GGTGTACATATACATGTATATGTATACATATACATCTCTCTCTCTCTCTCTTTCTGTCTCTCTCTTTCTCTCTCTGTGAAAGTATCTGTCACTACAGTATCGAAATGTGATTGTTTCAGTTAGTGGAATAGTTTCATTTTTAAAGTGAAAGTATTTGACATGAGTGTTTTTGTTTCACTTTTGACACGTAATACTTAAATAGTGGAGGAGATATTATGTTGCCGTGTGCTCGAACTCTGCAAGAAGTTAATTATTTTTTTTGACTAAAACACAACTGGAACCCTAAGTAAGGCATGTGTAAAATTTGAATGAAATTGGTTGCGTAGTTCTCGAGTTTTAGGGATTCACACAGACAGGCAGACAGACAGACAGACACACATTCTCATTTTTATATATATAGATGATATCAGTCACTAAAACTTCAAGTAATTTTTTTCCTGGTACCAAAGGTAGCAATACTACAGATTGAGTAACCATGTGAAGGTTCTGTCATTGGCTCACAGTCATGCTTGTGGTAGTGAAAAATGAATCGATTGTTTTAAAGATTTTTTTCTTTTTACTGGTATAGGCACAGGTGTTGTTGGCTGTGTGGTAAGAAGCTTACTTCCCAACCCCATGGTTCTGGGTTCACTCCCACTGCAAATTACAACTATAACCTTAGGAAGACCAAAGCCTTGTAAGTGGATTTGATAGACAAAAACTCAAAGAAGCTCATCCAATCGCCTGTCATATACATATATTTGAAGTGTGCATATATGTGTGTGTGTGTGTGTGTGTGTGTGTGTGTGTGTGTGTGTGTGTGTATATATATATATATATATATAAAATCATACACATAATGAAGAATTTAGTAAATAACTCTATCATTGTTAAGCTGGGCATCTGGGAAAATAACATGAAGCTTTGATGAAAGATTCTAATTTAAAATACTTCAAGAGAGGAAATTTGTATCATAGGCTCAAGAGTGATATCAGATGGGTTAGTATCAAAATGGTTATGATAATGTCAATTTCTTACATAATTTTTTTTCAGATCTGGGTGATCCTTTTCAATACCATCGTCCAGTATAGAAATCACAATTCCTTTACCAGTGTATCCCATCTGCCATGCAGGCATCACATTCATGTCGTACCCTCCATGTCCGCCACCATGCTGCAAAGGCAAAAGGAGAAAAGCTTGTTAATCATTTTTTTTTTGCAAAAAGATACAAATAAGCTAATTAATATTTTAGTTTTGTCAAGTGTATTACTTATTTCATTCTTTTATATATATCAGTCACTTGACTGTGCCCATTCTGGAGGACTACTTTAAAGGGTTTTAATCAAAGAAATCGACTGAGGACTGGTGAAACCGGATGGCGACACCAGGCTCCAATCTGCCAAATTAGATTGGAGCCTGGTGTTGCCATCCGGTTTCACCAGTCCTCAGTCAAATCGTCCAACCCATGCTAGCATGGAAAGCGGACGTTAAATGATGATGATGATGATGATGATGAAATCGACCCCAGGACTTATTCTTTGTAAGCCTAGTGCTTATTCTATAGGTCTCTTTTACTGAATCACAGGGACACAAACGCACCACCATCGATTGTCAAGTGATGGCGGGGAACAAACACACACACACACACACACACACATATATATATATATATGATGGGCTACTTTCAGTTTCTGTCAACCCAAGACTACAGTAGAAGACACTTCTTACCACACAGCCATACCTGCACCTATTTATTCACATTGTTTTGAATTCATCATGCATTATCTCATAGCTTCAAGATTTCAATGGTGTGTTTTTATGTTTTTAGAATGACAGCACTGTTCGACCGTGATCGTTGCCAGAGCAGCTGTCTGGCTTCCGTGATGGTGGCATGTAAATAGCACCATTTGAGTGTGATCGTTACCAGCATCACCTTCCTGGCACTTGTGCTGGTGGCAAGTGAAAAGACATTTGAGCGAGATCATTGCCAGTGCAGCTGGATTGGCTCCTGTGCAGGTGGCACATAAAATACACCATTTTGAGCGTGGCCATTGCCAGTACCGCCTGACTGGCCTTCGTGCCGGCTGCACGTAAAAGCAACCACTACACTCTCGGAGTGGTTGGCGTTAGGAAGGGCATCCAGCTGTAGAAACTCTGCCAAATCAGATTGGAGCCTGACGTAGCCATCTGGTTCACCAGTCCTCAGTCAAATCGTCCAACCCATGCTAGCATGGAAAGCGGACGTTAAACAATGATGATGATGAATGACACTGTAGGGTATGTGTGAGAACTTGGACTTGATTAGTTTTAACACAAGACAGGCAGAATATTTAGGCCAGATATGACTGGATTAAATGCTAAAGGATTAACCAGCCCATTTAAATTTCATTCCTATAAACAATCACTTATTAAACTCCAAGTCACATCTGTTAAAATGCTTTAGTAATAGGATACCTGGCACCAAGAAGTAATGCAGTGGGATTAGGATTAAGCCCAAGGTCATTTGGTTAGAAAGTAAACATTTTTAACTATACAGGCACAGTTGGATTTTAAGACAGATTGTAAGAACCCTAGTGGTCTATCATAACTAATGACAAAGCAATCCCTGTAGAAGTATATTTATTTTCTCAGCAAGAACCTCCACACCATTAAACTAAGACAATGTGGGCTTCTTTACATGGCCAGTCAACCTACTAAAAATAATAGCTAAATGTCTCTCATGAGACTTAAGAAAACAGAAGGATACATTGACTAACAGTGTCTGAATACACTATATGTAAAAAAAAAAAAAAAAGAAAAAAACGAGCAGGCTGGTTATTTCTAGAATGTCTTTGATCACATGCCTAGACCATCAGGGCTAACCAGGGGTTAAACAATAATAGCATCACTAAATCAAGTACTAATGATAGAAATGTGTCTACTTATATTACTGCTTAGGGAAGAAGGTCGTAAGTTTTGTTAAAAGGCCAGGATAATTCTGCAAATAACATATCTTTTCTTAAATCTAAAACTGCACTATTTGCCAACATATCTTGTACAAATAAAAGGAAACATTTTTTTTACTTGCATCAAGTCACGGAATATAATGTTTTCTCAAATATCTATACAACATAACTGTTTATATAAGCCAGGCAATGTAGCTCACGACACATTTGACTACATTTTTTGTTTTTCTTTTCCAATAAGCTTTGCAAATACATTTGAAATTTAATTATAGACACACCACAAGTGAAGTATTCAAGTGCTGAATATAGTATTTGTAAATAAATGTATTTAGAGCAAATGATTAATGGCTGCTCCACCTTCTTACATTTATTTATAAGTTAATTTATGAGCTTTATACACACATATATATCATCATCATCATCATCGTTTAACGTCCGCTTTCCATGCTAGCATGGGTTGGACGATTTGACTGAGGACTGGTGAAACCGGATGGCAACACCAGGCTCCAGTCTGATTTGGCAGAGTTTCTACAGCTGGATGCCCTTCCTAACGCCAACCACTCAGAGAGTGTAGTGGGTGCTTTTACGT
>NC_068983.1:16673339-16675067 GCF_001194135.2 Octopus bimaculoides | reverse complement strand
ACATACATATATATATATATATATATACATACATATATACATATACACATATATATACATATACACATATATATATATATACATATACATACACACACACACACACACACACACACACACACACACACACACACACATATATATATATATATACACACACACACACATACATATATATATAAACCACAAATCCCTTCAGGTAGATGGCCTTACTTGATCTGTAGAAAAGGCGTAGGTAGAAACTCCATAAGATGTACCCAGTGTAAGAGGTGCAGCAATATCAAAGGAAGGTTAACTGGAAAGATAGACCCAGGAAGACCTGTGAACATTAGGCCTCACCGAGGCAATGACTAGTGACCGAGACCTTTGGAAATATGCTGTGCTTGAAAGGACCCAGCAAGCCAAGTGAGATCATAACTCGTGGCCTATGCCAGTAGTGTAACCACTTATGCACACCTTTTTTTCATTGCGCACAAAACTCTGCTTGTGAAGACCTGTTGAAGTAAGTGAAATCAAAATAAATTCGCTGACATGGCTGATGACAGCACCGTTGGAAAATGCAACGCTATGAGACAGTCTCATAGCGTTGCATTTTCCAACGGTTTCTTCAAATAAGATATGTAGCAATCTTCTCTACCCGCAGTTGTCACATTCGGTTAAAAGGTCTTGCGGTTAAGTTGGGTCTTATGAATTTCCCTGAAGAGAAGATTACATCTTTATCAACATCACTCATGTGTCAATTTGTTCAACTAAACCTATCAAGGCAGTCAGTACCCCAGCATGGCTGCAGTCCAATGACTGAAACAACCAAAAGGTTATATGTATGTATGTATGTATGTGAGAGAGAGAGAGAGAGAGAGAGAGAGAGAGAGAGGGAGAGAGAGAGAGAGAGAGAGAGAGAGAGGGAGAGAGAGAGAGAGAGAAAGGGAGAGAGAGAAAGAAAGAGAGAGAGAGAAAGAGAGGGGTGGTCTGATCCTGTTGGGCTCATGATCATTAAGTCATGGGTTTGATTTCTGAACCAGATAGTGCGTCATATTCTTAAATCAAAGCACTTCGTTTCATATTACTCTATCAAGCTGAAAAAAAAAACCAAAAACAAAAAAGAGTGCCAGCCTAATATTGGTTCAGCCCTTCCTCCCTCCAGGTGTCACATCTTTAATGTTTTGCTGGATCAAGGTGTGAGGGGGCTGAGAGGGTGTCTGTGTTTGTTCATGACTACGCGGACATCTAAAAAAAATTAATGAAACCATGATACATGCTACCAAGTTATACTCGATTCTAAGAGACAACAACAGTTTATATAAGCTCACTGTAGCTTAACTATTTTTTGATAGTTTTAAGGGAAAAGGTTATTTACTTACAAAGTACCACTGTTGAGGGAAGAAAGGGTCATTAATATCCTCTACTGCAAAATCCCGTTTTGTGCGTCGTTTGGCATATTGTTGTTCGAACCATATTACCTGCAAAATATGAATGAAATTATGTATATTAAATTACGCATCTTAACTCTCTTGGGACACCCACGCCAATTGATTGGCCCAAGTGATACAAGCTGAAAAGACTTTGAGGCCAATCGATTGGCCTAATGAAACCAAAGTTTTGAAGTGTAATAGCCAATCAGAGATTGTCTTTCAGTAGATATAATATATGCTTGGAAATGGATGTGTGGCATTCACTCAAATAATTATATACTTACTATATATATATATATATATATATATATATACG
>NC_068983.1:16669929-16672133 GCF_001194135.2 Octopus bimaculoides | reverse complement strand
ATGATTGTGGATACGGACTTGTTCCCCATCCACCTTATTCACCAGACTTAGCCCCCTCTGACTCCATAAATCCCAATTTTATTTTGGTACTTATAGGAGCAACTGTCTTCAAAGACTCATATTGTCATTCAATCCTTGAAATAAGGAGTAGATAAACAGCCGACAACTGATGAAGGGTTGTTCTTTATGTGACTTGTCCTGTTTTCCATTTGTTTCTCTCATTGTTTGCGTATTTAACTCATTTGTTTCATATTTCATGTTGTTTACTGTTGGTGACATCCTGTACCCATATATATAGCTCTCTTAGTTTACAATTAAGATAATATTTACCCATAGACAAACAAGTTTTTGCAGAGTATTGGAAATCAATGCCATTCATTTACAACAATCATGATGTCAAGACAAGGCAACACAAACATACATGTATATACACAAATAATAGGCTTCTCTCAGTTTTCATCAATCATATCCAATCTCAAGGCTTACAGAGAATACATTTAATACATACAAACAATACCACATCTAGAACTCTTCAACAATGACATGCACTCTTCTGAAAGTGGTTGACATCAGGTAAGCTTTTGACTGAATTCCTTTGTATTCACTGAGTTTTAATGTCTATAAATCACACCATCATTTAACATCTGTTTTCCATGCTGGCAAGATTGTGCCAAACTATCTGCTTTGACATGGTTTCTATGGCTAGATACCTTTTCTAATGCTAACCACTTTACAGTACTTCTTTATGCAGTTGTCTTCATCTATATGCATCACATGACCATACCAGCACAGTTTTCTCTTCTTGCACACTACACCTGATACCTTTTACATCCAAATTTTTCTCTCAACACATTAAAACTTTGTCACACATGCACACTGACACTGCACATCCAGCAAAGTATGCTGACTTAATTTCTTTCAAGCCTTCACATGTTCTCTGCAGTCACAGCCCATGTTTCACCATCATTTCACGATCATTTTGCATAGCAGATTGTACAATGCTTGTGTACACACAAGTATTGTACAATCTGCCTTTCACTCTGAGAGGCTCTTGTTACTAACAAAGATAACTTGCTGAACTCTGCCCTGCCAGTTCTAATTCTAGCAACTATGCTATCAGAGCATCCTCCCCCACTGTTTATTTGGTCACCTAGGTAACAGAAACTATCTACTACCTCTAACAATCTTCTTGGAGATAGGAGAGGAGGAAATCTATTTCTTCTGTATTGTTAGTGCTCATAGTTCCTGCACATCTGCCACACACAAAGACTACTTTCTCTGTTAATTTTCCTCTGATTCCACTGCACCTCTTATGTGTCCATAGCTTGCACTGGGTACACCATTTGGAACTTCTAACTACACTTTTTCTACATATCATACAGGGCCATTTCCCTGAAGGGATTAGTAATTTTTCTGCTTTCCAACTGACTAGTACACTGGTCTTTGCTGAATTAACTGTAAGAGCCTTTAATATTATGCCTTGCTTCCACACCTGAAATTTCATTTCTAATTCTCCTATAGATTCAGCATAGAGAAGCTCCTATGGACAGCCAGTTTTAAATTCATCTAACAGCCTGGAGGATTATGATAAACAAGAAGGGGCTGAGAACTGAGCCTTGGTGAACTCCTACCTGCACACTAAATTTGTCGCTATATTCATAGCTGACCTTTACTTTACTAACAGCGTCCCTGTACATGGCTTGGATGGCTCTCACCTGCCACTCATCTAATCATAGCTTCCACAATGACTACCAAATGAGGGAGTGAGGTACAGTGTCAAAGGCTTTCTCCATTTCAACAAATGTCAAGTACAGTAGTTTATTTTTGCCAAAATGCTTCTCCTGCAGTTGCTTTACTAGGAAGGTAACACTGGTAATACTTCTCCCTGGTAGTGGAGGCGCAATGGCCTAGTGGTTAGGGCAGCAGACTCGCGTTCATAGGATCGCGGTTTCGATTTCCAGACCGGGCGTTGTGAGTGTTTATTGAGTGAAAACACCTAAAGCTCCACGAGGCTCCGGCAGGGGATGGTGGCGAACCCAGCTGTACTCATTCACCACAACTTTCTCTCACTCTTACTTCCTGTTTCTGTTGTGCCTGTAATTCAAAGGGCCAGCCTTGTCACACTGTGTCACGCTGAATATCCCCGAGAACTACGTTAAGGGTACACGTGTCTGTGGAGTGCTCAGCCACTTGCACGTTAATTT
>NC_068983.1:16666888-16669919 GCF_001194135.2 Octopus bimaculoides | reverse complement strand
GGCTCCGGCAGGGGATGGTGGCGAACCCAGCTGTACTCATTCACCACAACTTTCTCTCACTCTTACTTCCTGTTTCTGTTGTGCCTGTAATTCAAAGGGCCAGCCTTGTCACACTGTGTCACGCTGAATATCCCCGAGAACTACGTTAAGGGTACACGTGTCTGTGGAGTGCTCAGCCACTTGCACGTTAATTTCACGAGCAGGCTGTTCCGTTGATCGGATCAACTGGAACCCTCGACGTCGTAAGCAATGGAGTGCCAACAACAACTTCTCCCTGGCACAAAAACAATTCATCTAAGTTAACTCTCTTCCTAATTAGTTGGCCTATGACCCTTTCTGTAACATTCATGACCTGGTCCAGCTATATGATGCTTCTGTAATTACTTCCGTATAAGGCATCATTACTTTTGTAGAAGTTGACTCTGATGCTGCTACATCAGTCATTATGTATGACCCTTTTCTAGATGACCTGATTAACTGTACAGGTGACTAAGCCATAACCCACTCTACCAGATATTTTAAGCACCCCAGCAGTAATTCTGATAAGCCAGGGGCTTTCCCTGACTTCACATCTTAAATTGCCTTATCCTTCTGTTGGGTCCATAATGCAATCTCCACATAGCCTTTCATAGTGACACTTCCATACCTCTTTCTTTTCAGAGTCACTAAGTGCAAGGGTACCATCATCCATTTGAATAGATTTCTCTCTTACATCACGATTTCCTCTGATATAGTGTTTTGCAATCCAGAACACCTCATGCCGCAGAACATTGGGAAACTCCTTCCCTAGTAAAATACACCTATCACCTAGTTTCTCTTCTAGCTACCTGGTATAGTTCTCTGCTACCCCTATTCTTCCACTCCTTCCATGCCAGTTTTTTTTTGTTTTTGTTTTTAACACTTATGGCACTGTCTATTTCACTGCTCTACTACCATATTCTTGAACTTTGCACCAGTAACAAACATCAATTAAAAAATAACGCAAAGCATTATTTCTTGTATCACAATTTGCAGGTGGAGCTCCAGGGATTGAGTCAATGTCAATACTTGATTGGTACTTAATTAACACTGGAATAGTTATAGGCAAAACTGACCTTGGCAGTGTTAGAATTTAGAATTGTGAGAGATGTAACTAAATATTGTAAAGGTCATTTGTTCTAGTATTCTAGTGTTTCTCTTACACAACCGTCTTAAATATGGATTAAAAAAAACATTTTAAACAATAAAAGAAAATATCAAAAACTATTTAATCATTTGCTTTTAAGTAAACAGTTACAGTATCAGAGTTATGTTTGGTGTCTGGTGAGATAATCTGCTTTGCCTAAAGAAGTAATACAAACAAAGGTCATAGCATGACCTTGTGGTTAAACAGTTTACTTTGCGGCCAGACATTTTTGGGTTCAGTCTCACTGCATGGCATCTTACAAATGTGACTTCTACTTAAACCCAGGCCAACTAATGTCTTATGAGTGAATTTTGTAAATGGAAACTATATCACCATCATCATGGTCATCATTTTAATGTATTTTCTTTTTCCAAACTGGCATGGGTCAGATGAAATTCATTGATGCAGATCTTCTATGGCTGAATGCTCTTCCCGTTGCCAACCCTCATCTGTTTCCAAGAAAAGTAATATCTCTCCTAGTTCTTCAAACTCAAAACAACACAATGCTGGGTGGTTTTTCACAGAAGACATTGAAAACACACATCACTACTTGTGTGACAGTGCTCAATGTCAGACAAGGAGATATGAAAACACACACATGCATATCCACACACACATGCAAACATGATGGGCTTCTTTTAGTTTTCATCAACTAAATCCACTCACAAGGCCTTGGTCAACCAGGGGCTATAGTAGAATACACATGCCCAAAATACTACACAATGGGAATGAACACATACACATGTTTGTATATGTACATGTTTGTGTTTCCTTGTCTTGACGTATGTATGCTTATGGTAAACAAAGTCATAATTCATAGAAATGGTGTCATTTGTTTGCAATGTTCTGTGAAAACATGTCTAGCCACTGAACTACTCATTGTTCAAACAGAGGACAGAAAGAGCATCTAGCCATAAAAAAAACCTGTCTTGAGAATTTAGTGTGATTCATGCAAGCATGGAAAAGTGGACATTTAAATGATGATGATGATGATGATGACCATGCAGCAAAGTAAATTCAATCTTTGAGTGTGCATCTCTGTATTTGCTAAACCTGCTCACTATAGCACGTCCTTGGTTTGTAAATGTATATACGGTAATGTCCTTTATTATTATTGTATATATATATATATAACATAATGCAAATGTGTAGCTTTTTTGCGCCCTTTGTTTGCAGAAAATAAAGAAATAACAGTAATAACGTCAGTGAAAAATAAATATTAAGTAAATTGCCTTTACATATTTATCACTTAGAAAATTTTGCTTAGAAAATATTTTTCATTTTTAACCTCGTATATAGTACACACTAGAAATTTTTACCTTTAAATTTTGGGAAAAAAGTGCGGATTATACTCGAGGATTTACGGTAATCCTTAGTTCTTTAGCTTCTCTTAGTCAAGACCACCTTGCAGCACCTTCTTTGAGCTAACTGAAGTAACCCTTTAGCATTATCTGGCCCAGTGTCATTCTAAAAATAAACAAGAGCACTCAGAGAGTGCAAACCTCTGACAAGGCAACACCAACGTCCTCTCAACAATTAGCCAGAGATCATCATCATCATCATCATCGTTTAACGTCCGCTTTCCATGCTAGCATGGGTTGGACGATTTGACTGAGGACTGGTGAAACCGGATGGCAACACCAGGCTCTAGTCTGATTTGGCAGAGTTTCTACAGCTGGATGCCCTTCCTAACGCCAACCACTCAGAGAGTGTAGTGGGTGCTTTTACGTGTCACCCGCACGAAAACGGCCACACTCGAAATGGTGTCTTTTATGTGCCACCCGCACAAGCCAGTCCAGGGGCACTGGCAACGATCTCACTCGAAAATCCTACAGGAGCCAGTCAGGCGGTACTGGCAACAGCCAC
>NC_068983.1:16661367-16665787 GCF_001194135.2 Octopus bimaculoides | reverse complement strand
CTACCCGGAATTCATTGCTGTACTCATTTCCAACCCTCACCTTACTGGCAGCATCTCTGTACATGGCTCGCACAGCTCTCACTAACCATTCTTCTATCCCAAGTTTCCTCATTGACCACCAGATAAGGGATCGGGGGACCCTGTCAAAGGCTTTCTCCATGTCAACGAAAGCCAGGTACAGAGGTTTATCCTTAGCTAGGTATTTCTCCTGCAACTGTCTCACTAGAAATATGGCATCAGTAGTGCTTTTACCTGGCACGAACCCAAACTGCATCTCATCTAAATTGATTCGCTCCCTAATTAGTTGGGCTATGACCCTCTCTGTAACTTTCATAACCTGATCTAACAGCTTGATGCCTCTGTAATTATTTGTATCTAAGATTTTTAAAATGAGAATATCTGAAAAAAAACTTGACTGCTCTCACAAACTAGAATACTAAAAATGAACCTGACTGCTCTCAAAAATTAAGTAAAAAAAAAACAGTAAAAATAATCCAGAATCCTTGTCCAGTACTAGATCGATACCAAAATCTGATTAGTTTGTACTAGTCATGAAGCCAAACATCCTGGAAAGTTTCATCCGAATCCATCCAGCGGTTCTTGAGATATCTTGTCCACAGACAAACAAACGAACACAACTGAAAACAATGCCTCCGCCTTTGCTAAGGTGGAGATAACAATCACATCATCAAAACCTCTCGAGATAATGCATAATTTTGAATTAATCATGCATTATCTAAAGGAGATAATGCATAATAAATTCAAAATACTGGGAATAAATAAGAGTTACATTTGACAGAGAAATCTGAATGCTAAAGGGTTACTTGATGTTTATCTTCAAAGACTCAGTTAATTATATTGCCCTAGATTCTTGTATATAGACTGGTTCTTGTTTTAGTGACCTCAAAAGGATGTAAGCAGTCACTACAAAGTATTTTGCCTCAAGTTCTACTAAGCTTATCCTTAAAAATATCTACTGCCCTTAAGAGATAAAACAATTAGTTAAGAGAGTGAAGTTGTTAACAGTTCATAAAGGTTACAAACAAAGAAGCCAAAGTCAACAGCAGTTAAGCTAAAAGTGTATTTATGCCAAGTGAAATGGAGTCAAACAACAACTAAAATAATATTTATTATATTGTTGTTGTTGCTTGAAAAACTGAAGACAGAACTGAGAATAAGTGGTTACTCACATTTTGGTCTTTTGATAATTTTTCTAGGTGCGTGTGACTTGGTGATAAAGATCGTTTTGCTATTCCAGAATGTTCAAACAGATATTTATCTGTTAATGATCCTATCTGTAATAGGAAATACAAAATAAAACATTAACAAATAATTAAGTAAAAAGAATAAGTTAATTAATGCCAATATTAAAATAAAATTATGGAATATTTATTAATTATAATTGGGTGTACTGGGCACTTTTTACAACCTTGCTGGTGCCAACATTAAAAGCATGTAATACATTCTGTAAAACAGTTGGTATAAAGAAGGACATCCAGCTGTAGAAACCATACCAAAGCCGACACTAGAGCTTGGTACAATTCTCTGACTTGCTAGATGCTGTCAAACCGTCCACCCCATGTCACATGAGAAGACGATGATAAATGATGCTGCTGCAGATGTTGATGGTGATATTGTTGTTGTTTTTTAGTTTCAAGTCAACTCCAATCAAGCTGACCAATGATCAAAGTGTTCTGGACCTAACAATTCTACCTTAGTTACAATTTGAGAGGGATATGTCTGCTATTTCTAGTAGGTTATCACTTAGAGGGTTCCCTTCTTCCTCATAAGCTAGTTATTGCATAATTAGTGCAGTTGTTAAAGCATTGTAATACCTTCAACTATGTGGAGCATGAGTTTATAAAGAGAAAATATGGTTCTAGGCTTAATCTCACTGTGTGACACCTTGGGCAAGTGCCTTCTACTATAGCCCAGGGCTATTCAAAGCCTTGTGAGTGGATTTGGTCAATGGAAAATGAAAGAATCCAGTTGCGTGCGAATGAATATGTGCGTATGTCATTATTTTGTTTATTTCAAGATTTCTTGCCATGAGAGAAAGAACTGGTTTCTAACCTTCATTGGAATTTCAATATTAATAACAAGATATTTTTGTTTGTGCGTATGTATGTATGTATGTATGTATGTATGTATGTAAGTGCAGATTTGTATGTTTTATGTATGTATTCTCATGCATATAGTTGCATATCTAGACATGCTCATATATATTTAAATGATAAACTTCTGGAAAGTTTTACAGATTTTTACAGTTCCAGTGATGGATTGGATCTGTAGTCTTTGAATTAGCTTTCTCCTTTCTAGTTTTGAGAAGCCTAACTTCTCAATATTGGTATTTAGGCAGAGTGTTACATATCCCAGGGCCCCAATAATTACAGGTATTGAACTTGTAATATGGATAGAGTAACTGCAGATTTTTCAATAGTTCAGCATAGGTGTTCTCTTTTTCACTGATCTTCAGCTTTATGTTAACATCGGCTGAGCAGCAAATTTCTACAACTGTGCACAGTTTCTTTTCTTTATTCCAAATAATTATATCAGGTCTGTTGTGCTTACATTTTATTGAGCTCTTCACTGGTACATTGCACCAGTATTCCTTTTTATTATGAGTGGCTATGGCTTCTACCAAATTGTGGGTTCTTATTTCTTTGTTCTCAGAATTATCCTTCTGACAGACTTCATTACAGAGTGTCCTAGCTACATCATGTCTCATTAGTAGATAATACTGTGATGATATTTTCAGACAACTGCTTGCTTATGTCTGTCTGTCTGTCTGTATGTATGTATGTATGTATGCATGCATGTATGTATGCATGCATGTATGCATGTATGTATGTATGCATGAATGCATGCGTGCATGCATGTATGTATGTGTTTGTCCCCCATTACCACTGGACAAACAGTGTTGGTTTGTTTACATTTCTGTAACTTAGTAGCTTGGCAAACAGAGACTGATAGAATAAGTATCATGCTTAGAAAAGAAATAAAGTATGGAGGTCAATTTGTATGACTAAACTCTTCAAGGTGGAGCTCCAGCATGGCCACAGTCTAATGACTGAAACAAGTAGAAGATAATTTAACAGTCCAACAGTAACCGACTAATTTATTGATTAGGTACCAGAAGTATGATAGGTGAGTGCTAAGAGGGAATTTGGATCATGGTACTGAGTTGCAGTTCCATCTCATTTACATGCAAGGGTTTGATAGCAGCCTCAAAAAATCCCATTTCTCTTTCTCAAGAAACTTTGATTTTCATGGCTGCCTTTGTAAACTAGTATAATATTCTGGTATACACAATCTGCAATACATAAATTATAAAAATGAAGTGTCAACAAAGAAGTTTTTAAATAGTCACTTGACCTGCTAGGGATAGCAACCAAGTGTCTTTCAAAATCACATCCAATCATATTAAAATAAGAAAGCATATGTTGGACAATGCAATAGTCTCTCACAAAAAAAAAGAAGAATAACAAACAACAAACCAGTATGATCAAGACTGGAATGCTTTTTATCACAAGTGTACTCAGTCAGGGTTGACCGTTGCTTCAGTGACATAACTATAAATATATTGTCTCTTTTATATCTGTAAGAAATCATACTACTAAAAACTATATCTCCTTAAAAAACCCACTTTTTTGTAAAAAGTGCTAACATGCTATCTTATGACTATTTTACCTTTATAGAGATGTATGTCTATGGACATGTGTGTGTGTGTGTGTGTGTGTGTGTGTGTGTAGGCTGAAGGTGTTGCTGTGTGGTTAAGAAGCATGCTCCCCAACAATTCGGCTTCAGGTTCAGTTCCAGCCATGACCATCCTATCTATCTAAAGGTATCTGGGACTACATTATCTGTTGTATCCTTCCATATTTAAGATAGCATGAGGTGGGATTTGAGGTAGATTTGACTGCTATTTTTGGCAAGTCAGGCTCCCTTCCTCATTGGCTATGAAAGTTTTATTTATATTTTTTAAAATCTTTTAGTCAAGAAGGAAAGCATTACTCATGGCCTTTTGCAGAATCTCAGACACTGGTGGGAAGAAGTGAGGAAGTATCCACAAAACAGGTACCGCCATGGTGTGTGGTAAAAAGCTCGCTTCCCAACCACATGGCTGCGGGTTCAGTCCCACTGTATGGCACCTTGGTCAAGTGTCTACTAATAGCCTCAGGCTGACCAAAGCTCCATGAGTGGATTTGGTTGACAGAAAGTGAAAGATACCCAGAAGCCCATTATATATATATATATGCATGTATCTATGTATGTGTGGCTTTGTGTCTGTGTGTGTCCCCTTATCACCGCTTGATTAATGGTGTTGGTGTACTTATGTCCCTATATATTAGCAGTTTAGTAAAAGTGACCGATAGAATAAGTACTAGGCTCAAAAAAAAAAAAATTTAATAAATCCTGG
>NC_068983.1:16658769-16660893 GCF_001194135.2 Octopus bimaculoides | reverse complement strand
CCTAACACCAACCACTTTGATGGGTCTTCTCAAGTACAGCATATTGCCAAAGATCTCAGTCATCTGTCATTGCTTCCGTGAGGTCCAAAGCTTGAAAGGTGCTTTTTACGTGACACCAGCACCAGCCACATTGCCTCTGTGAGGCCCGACACCCAAAAGGTGCTTTTTACATGACAATGGCATTGGCCGCATTGCCTCTGTGAGGCCCAATGCTTGAAAGGTATTTTTTACAACTTTGAAACAAAAAAAGAAAATAAAAAGCCTTGTGAGTGGATTTGGTAGACAGAAACTGAAAGAAGCCCGTCGTATATGTATATATATATATGTATATGTGTGTGTGTGTGTATATGTTTGTGTGTGTTTATGTTTGTGTGTTTGTGTTTGTACCCCCAACTTCGCTTGACAACTGATGCTGGTGTGTTTACATCCCCGTAACTTAGCGGTTCGGCAAAAAGAGACTGATAGAATAAGTGCTAGGCTTCCAAAGAATAAGTCCTGGGGTCGATTTGCTCGACTAAAGGCGGTGCCCCAGCATGGCCACAGTCAAATGACTGAAACAAGTAAAAGAGTAAAAGAGTAAAAGACAGAGTAAGAGTATGATTATATACTTTATTTTTTCCCTATCCCATGATTACCCAATACACACACTCATTCTTCTTCCTTTTTTCTTACCCTCTCAATTTTACACATGCACAAACACACAATGAAATAGGAAAATAGAAAAAAAACAAAGTTTCTTTTTTCTACCTTTCCTGAATGTCAAAGTTGACATGACTGAAACAACTGTGTGTGACATGAATGATATTTTCACCTGTATGCATAGCTTGATACTTTCAAGTTAACTTCAAGGGAATTAGGAGGTTATTTAATTAGAAATGTCATGTAGGCAACAGTAGTGTTAGTGCATGTGTGCAATTGGTGCATGGATAGGTTGAAATGAGCTGTTGCTTAAGTCAATTATTTTTGAGACGTCTCCAAAATTATTTATAACTGAAAGAAAAGAGGCAGGGCTTTTGTAAAGGTGGCTATAAATGAACAGAATAGGAAGCATGAGTAGGGATATAAATGTGTAGGTGTTCATATGCATATATGTATTATTGTATAAGTGTACATGCCTGCATATATGAGCATGGGAGTGTGTGTATCTAAATAAAGAGTGGGAAAGAGAGGAAACAAAATGCATGTCTCTATGTGAAAATAGAGAGCAAGCAAAGAAGAAAATAAATGTATGTGAGAGTGTGTATGTATATATGTGCATATAAATCTGTGCTTATATGTGTGCATCTGTGTATGTATGTATGTATTTAAAGGATGACAATCAAACAGAGGTGCAGACAAAAGCCAAATATTTTTAATGGAGGGCAGGTTGTTATTGTTGGAAAATCAAAATGTAATTTTATTATGACATATCAGAAGTAGGTAACTTAGTGTTATAGCAACAGTTGTACATAGCTCCAGAAGCAGTTTCAAACACTGTCATAAAACAAAATACTACATCAGTTTTGTAGCACACCTGGCAAAACACACACACACACAAAGGTTAGCCTACTGATATCATGTGTTCTGCTTGAACAGAGCCATTCCATTTCACTACAGTTCAAAACAGTGTAATTTATAAATTCAAGTTTAACCAAACATATTATAAACAATCACAGAGCAATAATTTATAAGTGTGGCTACATGGTAAGAAGTTTTCTTCCCAATCACATGGTTCCATGTTCAGTTTCACTGCATGACAGGTGCCTTAGGCAAGTGTCTTCTACTATAGCCCCAGGTCAACAAAAGCCATGTGAGTGTATTTGATAGAGAGAAAGTGAAGAAGCCCATTGTATATATATATATATATATATATATATATATATATATAAACAATTGCAGCGTGGAAGGTGTTTATAAGCCATTTAAAATAACACACAAAATCCGTTGGATTCACTTCAACATTTAAATTTAATTTGTCAAAATATTTTTGTCGCTTTGAGACCGTGACCTGTTCACTGACAAAATTCTGTGCTGCACAGAATTTTGTCAGTGAACAGGTCGCGGTCTCAAAGCGACGAAAATATTTTGACAAATTAAATTTAAATGTTGAAGTGAATCTAACGGATTTTGTGTGTTATTTTAAAT
>NC_068983.1:16651632-16658754 GCF_001194135.2 Octopus bimaculoides | reverse complement strand
CTCAGATCAGGTCACTTGCTATGCAAGTGCATCTCCGCTATATATATATATATATATATATATATATATATATATTGTTTAATGAACACAGTATATATATTTTATGAAGCTACAAACAGTTTCAAGGGGAAAGTACACCAATTGGAATATCTTTTTTTGATCTTCCTTTCATGGAACAGTACACTGTATGTATGAATGTATGTATGTGTGTGTGTTTGTATTTGTTTCTCCCTACCACTTCACAACTGGTGTTGGTTTATTTCCATCCCTGTAACCTAACAGTTAAGCAGAAAGAGACAGATAGCATAAGTATCAGGTTTTGAAAGTAAAATTGTACTGGGGATGATTTGTTCGATTAAACTCTTTGAGGTGGTGCCCCAGCATTGCTGCAACTTAATGACTAAAGCACATAAAAGATAAAAGATATATATATAATGTACTGTTCCATGAAGGTTAAGATCAACAAAAAAAGTACTCCATCTGGTGATGGATAAATATTATTCAATAGACACAATACATGTTTTTATGTGCTACTAATAGTTTCATGTTGAGAAATATCTTAAGCATATTCATCAAGCACAAACCACATATCATCATCATTTAACATCCGTTGTCCATGCTGGCATGGGTTGGATGGTTTGACCAGGGCTGGCAAGCTGAATCAGACTCCAGTTTGATTTGGCATGGTTTCTGAAGCTGGATGCCCTTCCTAACACCAACCATTTTACAGAATGTACTGGGTGCTTTTATGTGGCACTGCACGGGCACTTTTACATGTTGCTGCATGGCTGCTTTTATATGGCACCGTCATGAATGCTTTACACCACCAGAAGTGTGTGTGTGTGTATATATATATATATATATATATATATATATATATATACACAGGGGTTGGACAAAATTATGGAAACACCTTAAAATTTCAAACAAATTTATTTTAATATGGCGTAGGACCACCTTTGGCAGTAATTATAGTTTGAATTCTACAAGGTACAGACTCGTACAAAGTTTGAAGTGTTTCCAAAGAAATTTTTGTCTATTCTTTAGCTAAAACAGTCTCCAGTTCTTGTAGTGACGACGGTGGACAATATTGACTCCTTACTTGTTTTTCTAAAATGCACCATAAATGTTCAATATATAATTCAGGCAATATTACATAAGGTAATAGGCACATACAGTTAGTGCTCAGGTTAGACTTGCTGCCTAATGAAGATTGGCTATAGGCAGTGTTGTGACTGAACAGGTACAAGTAAAATATAATAAAGAATATAAACAGGCAAACATCTGGTAACGGTTCAAATTATGACATTTATATATTTAAACATGAGTAAAGAATCGTTACAGCTGTAGAGATCACAAGAGGTTGATAAAGGATCAATTGAGGAATATACAAATATATATATATATACTAGACATAAGTTTCATAAACTACAAAATACAAATATCTACACTACCACACTTGAAATGTACCTTTTATAATACTTTATCTCGATTTTAATGTACGTGAAGGTATTTAGAATACCCAAACTTATTTCTGTAAATGTGCTAAGCACTGATGCTGATCATAGTTTAATTCATAAATGTAGGAGTGCAGTAAATGCAGTAAAAATAAGGGGATCAGTGGGGCCCCATTTAAACAGCCCTTCAGAAATTTATGATACTCACTGGGAGTTCATGGTATGAAATTCATTGTCATTGCTCTGATTTGGTCACCAATGCCATGTACTTAGTTTAAAATGCAGTAAAAATAGTGGGGTTCAGTGGGCTCCAATTAGGTGGGCCTTAAAAAAATAGACCCCTTTAGGACATTCCCTGAGATTAGAGTAGTTGCCGGTTTGAGTTTTGTTGCCCTTGCATCAATGGTCTAGGAGGAGTTAGTGAACATAAAAATGTAATGGACAGAGAAATATCACTCAAATTTATAAGATATATATATATGATGATGATATCATCATTATCCTTTAATGTCCGTTGTCCATGCTGGTATGGGTTGGACGGTTTGACCAGGGCTGGGATGCTGGAAGGCTGCACTAGACACCAGTCTGTTCTGGTATGGTTTCTACAGCTGGATGCTCTTCCTAATGCCAACCACTCCGAAAGTGTAATGGGTGCTTATACATGCCACCATGCCACCAGCATGGGTGCCATTTGCATGACACTGGTATCTGCCATGACTGCAGTTTTACTTGGCTTGATGAGTCTTCTTCTAAAGCATGGCATAATGCCAAATGGACTTGGTCATTGCCTCCATGAGACCCAACACTCGAAGCACGGCATAATGCCAAATGGTCTCGGTCCTTGCCTCCTTGAGGCCCCCAGCACACACACACACACACACACACATACACGCACTTTTCATGTATTCTTTCTGTAGAAGAGTGGATGCTCAAAATGTTGAATACTTTGTCTAATAATCCTGAATGTACATCCTATTTGTTTCTGTACCTTGTCTTCGTGTTTTTTTCTATTTTTGTACCATATATGCACACACACACACACACACATTAGTGAATGACAAGGGAAGGGGAATTGTCATCAACTTAGTATTGCAATGCCGAAGAAAGATCATTAAAAGTACATATATACAAACATATTCAATCATACATACATATATTCTTTGTCCGATAACCTAGAATACATGCCCAAAGAAGTTGCATGACTCTACCGAAACGTCTCATCAGATGAAAGGATGAGCCTATATGAGCAGAAGACTATACATGGATATCTGTATATCTATAAAAGGCAGGATGTGTGTGTGTGTGTGTGTGTCCGTGAATGTAATTTATGCACGTCTACAAATTAGCACGCACATCACTCCAATTTTAGGATATTTGTCACGATCCTAGCTGGGTTTTTGTCAACTTATTTTCCCTGAGGCATCCGCGGATAGTGGTAAAAATCGATTTTCAACCATAACTTTTATCAATTTTGAAGTTTGATAACATGAGTTAAGTCCCCTTCTTGCCATAAGGAAGTGAAAGAGAGCGTGTGTGTGTGTGTGTGGGCATGTGAGGGAGAGAGAGAGAATTTTTGTGTGGATGTATGTGTGTGAGGGAGAGAGAGTTTGACAGCGTCTGACAAAACAAAAAATGTAAAGAGAAAGTGTGCGGGAGAGAGAGAGAGAGAGAGAGTGAGAGTGTCTAACAAAAAAAAAAATGTGAAGAGAAAGTGTGTGAGGGAGAGAGATATAAACACGAGATATATGTGTTTGCAATCAAGGAACAGGCAATATCAACCAAGCACCTAATGCACAAAAGGAACAGAGATGCAGGAAAAGCAGTAAAATGTGACAACCAATGCAGACTTTATAGAGTTAACACTGAAGATATTAATCCACATCATAAGCAGTTGTCTGAAAATGTCATCACGGTATTGTTTACCGATAAGACATGATGTAGCTAGGGCACTCTATAATGAAATCCATTGGAAGGATAACCCCCAAGGCCAAAGAAATAAGAACTCACAGTATGGTAGAAGCCATAGCCACTCATAATAAAAAAAGAGTACTGGTAGAATGTCCCAATGAAGACCTCAATAAAATGTAAGTACAACAGACTTGATATAATTATTTGGGATAGAGAAGAGAAACTGTGCACAGTTGTGGAAATTAGCGGCCCAGTGGATGTTAACATAAAGCTAAAGATCAGTGAAAAAGAAAACACCTACGCTGAACCATTGAAAAATCTGCAGGTATTCTATCCAGATTACAAGTTCAGGCTTATACCTGTAATTATTGGGGCCCTGGGATACGTAACACACTGCCTACATACCAATCTTGAGAAATTAGGCTTCTCAAAACCAGAAAGGAGAAAGCTAATTCATAGACTACAGATCCAATCCATCACTGGAACTGTAAAAATCTGTAAAACTTTCCAGAAGGTTAGCATTTATATACATATGAGCATGTCTAGATATACAACCATATGCATGAGAATAAATGCATAAAGCAAAACATACAAATCTGCACATATACATACATACATACAAACAAAAATACCCTGTTGTTGATGTTGAAATTCCAATGAAGGAGCCTTGGATCTAGGTCAGAAACCAGCCCTTTCTCTATTGGTAAGAAACTGAACAATGACATACATACGCATGTATACATATAACAGTTGATCTTTTATTCAAAACTTCAAAGTTTGAAAAGCTAATGGACAATTCTTGAAAGTGCTCAGAAAGTTTTAAAAGAAGGGTGTGATAAAAATGTATAATGATAAAATTGTACATTTCTAGAATGATATTGTAGGGTAGGTGTGAGAGGCTGGACCAGGTTAGTTTGAACCTAAAACAGGTGGAATATTTGGGCCTGATATGGCCAGCTTAAATGCTAAAATCTATGTATGTGTGAGAGAGGGTAATTTTAATGCTTAAACAATTGATCATGAAATTATTAAAGCTTCTGTTCATCAGATTCCAGACATAATCAGCATACATGATTAAGAAGAAATACAACCATTCTCTCCAAATACATTTTGTTTTGAGGGTATTTTGGGTCAGAATTAAATTGTTTCGTATCTTTGTCATTTACAGTCAAGATCTTTGCACAGTATATTTTTTAAATCCATTTACAGCTCAGTGATAAAGTATTGATGTTATGATAGCTGCATTGAAGTTGTATTAATTTTTTCCTATTAGATTTAACTACTGAAACACCTAGATTATCAATAGTCAATAGTAGCTAACCAGAGTGATGCTTTTATTTACTACCTTTACAACAATAGCCTAAAGCCAAACACATGCATGACTCATATCTCTATTAAACTGGCTCCCTTACTCACTCTTTGTTTGTTTGTTTGTTTCTCTCTCTCTCTCAACTTATCCATCTTCTTTCTTTCTCTGTTTGTTACACTTTGCAAACTCATGTAAACAAGCCATGAACAGCTATATTTGTTTGTTGTATTTCCTCACTTGTAATTACAAGGTAATAAATAGGTTACAATGTGTAATAAAATTTTACTTTTTGGTCTTTGATCAGTAAGCATTATTTCTATCTAGAAATCAAAAGAAATTACTACTGTTTCCTTCAAACTTAGTTTTTGTGACCTGGACATCAATGTTTTGGAACTGACCTACTTTCCATTACATTTCAGACAAAGTAAGCACTGAGTTGCTGAAGCAGAAATATTGTTCTAACAAATATTCTGCTCAATACCACGTATTTGCTTGTCACTTGCTTGACCTTAACCACTTGAACATGTCTCTTAGTGGCTGACAATATGTGCATCTCTGATCATGAGCAGGAGTAGTGGGAGAACATCAAAGTAAGCCAGAAGACTGCATTAAGCTATACAGTTTGCTTGTATATGGTTGCAGCACCTGGATGCCCTTCCTAACACCAACTACTTCATATATGTAAAAACACATACATGCATAAGCATATATATATACACAGACATATGCACACATACATTTGTTCACACTCATCACAACTCTTGTGCTGATGCCTTAAGGAAACGCAATGAATAGATTCTGAAAAGTGGTTAGTTTTGGGAAGGTCCACTGAGCTGTTGAAACCACGCCAAGTATAGCACAAGATCCAAAAAGCCTTGGCCCTCACTTGCAAGTGAGTATGACCTGGGAGCACACCATGCTTTTGCTAATTGGTTTTAGGTTTACGTATTTGCTAAGCTTCTTAACCCAGCAGATCATCAAGGCAGTGATGGATGGAAAGAGGGCTGCACCAGTACTAAGCTTGTATGCATATTCAGCTGAGTAAACAGGAGCAGCATGAATTGAAGTAACTTGCTCAAGGACATAATGTATTATCCAAACCAGAAATTGAACCCACAACCTTATGTTAGTGAGCCCAACATGTTGACGACTAAGGCATGTGCCTTTGAGATACATACATTATACCATAGCAATCAAGTCAAATTTTTCACACCAAAATTAACAACCAAAAAAGGCAGGTTGACTTAAACACCAAGATGATTTTGGAAGACTGAAACTTCCATGTGAAGTGCAGCAGGATTTGGAGAGATAGTGACAATGTTTTAATGTTTATATTACATGTTTATACTATAAACTATATCAACTTGTAAGCCAAAAATACCTATCAAGAAACCTCAGCCATCAATAATTGTGGAGCTTGCACTAATAATATACAGGTAAATGTTACAGTAATAAAGATTCTGAATACTAAGAGAGTACTGCAGGTGAGTGGTTTTGTTACAATCAAGAGGCTGAATGCCTATTTCTAGGATATGTTTTGATCAAAGATGAGTTCTACAGCATCAATCAACAGCAATGATATGATATATTATTTGATATATTAGTACTTAGTGCTTATAATTCTACAGTCAAACTATTGTATTTGTCTGAGAAGGAATATTAAATAAGCTATCTTTACTCCTTTGTAACTACTTCTCCCATGAAATATAAAAGAAATTTTTAAAAATAAAGCTATTCCCTACCCAATAAATTAGTAACATTTGTTTCATGTTTACATTTCACTTCAGTTTTCACCAGATGGATATTTTTCTGTTTTCTGAAGACAGTCTTAACAATTCTAATATTTAAAAGATTTTCTCAACTTATTCTGGTATTTGATTATACAAGGAGATTTATTTGAAGAGCATTATTAAATTTGGTGTCTTCTTTCAAAGGTAAAAATATAATAATAAAAACTAAGAAAAACAAATAAAGATGAAAATAAAAACAGTGAACACTGTCATATTATTATAAAAAAGGAATCTAGTTTACATAAGACATTACTTCAGGTCAGAAAGTAAATAAGTTTTATAGTGCAACAATTTACCTTAAGTAGATAATTGCCAACTGTCATACAATAAGCTGTAAGAATATTGGATTTATTTCTAGAAGTAAAGAATGATATAAAATAGATTTCCAAGTGACAGTCTTAGAAAAACAGAATATGTATGTATGTATGTATGTGTGTGTATGTACTGAATGTGTTTTCATATGTACTTAATGGTCACACGTACACATATACATGCTTACATATACAAATACATACACACACAAACACACATTTACATATGTTTCTATATAAACATACATACATATATAAACATACATACATATATAAACATACATACATATATAAACATACATACATATATAAACATACATACATATATAAACATACATACAGAGAGA
>NC_068983.1:16649763-16650948 GCF_001194135.2 Octopus bimaculoides | reverse complement strand
AAGTACCTGTTTGACAGACAAGACTTTTGTTGTACATGTCATTAGCTGAACATTTTGTGTACTTAGGTATTACTTCTGAAAATAAAGGCCGCTCTCAGTGTTGTGTTTTGAAATGCAGTTTTATCATAGTATTTCAATAATATTTTAGATGAATTTCAACATACTTGATAATTGATGCATGCTCTTTAATAATTTTCTACTTATTTCAGACAGAAAACATTCTTGAAGCATAGGTGCCCTTAATTATGAACATAACAAAAAAGAACCTTCGCTTTTTTTTCTTGCAAGAGTTCAAGCTTGGGAACAATGCCTCCCAAACTGCTGCCAATATCAACAGAGCATGGGGAGAGGGGTCCACATGTGATCGAACAGTATGAAGGTCATTTCAGAAATTCCATAGTGGTGATGAGAGCCTTGAAGATGAAGAAGGTAGAGGACGATCATGCAGTCTTGACAATGAACAATTGAAAGCAATTGTTGAAAAAAACCCACGTCAAAGTATCAGAGAAATGTCTCAGGCACTTGGTGTCAGTATTGCAACAATCTCACACAATCTGCAGAAGATTGGTAAGGTGAAAAAGCTCAATAAGTGGGTACCGCATGAACTCAATGAAAATCAAAAAGTTCGGTGTTTTGAAGTGTGCCCGATACTCTTTCTGCGAAACACCAATGACGATATATATATATATATATACTCACACACACACACACCTATATGTACTTATACTCATACATATGTAGTTACAGTTATACATATGTATATAAGTGTGTGTCTTTGCGTCTCCTTACCTTGAAATCATGTGCTAATTGTAAACAAATGTCATCATCATACACACTTCACGTCTGGCTGTACAGCCTTTTTGTTTGTTTATTTCACCGTTTCGTTTTCCTGTCTTGTTTTCCGTCCGTCACTACCCTCCACGAAAACAATTTAATTTGTGTTCGTGGGAAGAACCATTTTAACGATGCGTACTGCCTTAATTCTTCGAAACGCCGGAGTTTTAATGGTGGCAGCTGATGAAGGGGATGTTTCTATGTGGCCTGCTTGTTTGTTGCACCTTGTTTACCATTTTTGTCCTTGTTCTTTTGCCACGTCATGTACCCAGTTATGTATCTATATGTACATGTGGATGAACGTATATACATACATGTACATATATATGCATATACTCATATATTGTTTAT
>NC_068983.1:16645195-16646879 GCF_001194135.2 Octopus bimaculoides | reverse complement strand
ATATATATATATATATAATCCAAGAGAGTTAGGGGTTGTGAATCCAACCCACTAAGGGATAATACCTATCCAATATACTGCTGGGAGGGTACCCAATTATTATTACACTAGTGTTTTTACCAAGTGCAATAAGTGGGTGTGAGTAAAAGGAGGTTTTACCCTAAATTTATATAGCAATAAGAAAATGGAGGGGAATATGTGGTACTCATCAACTTGCAGACACTGTACTATGTTAAGTAACTTGTTTGTTGATGAGTACCATATATTCCCCTCCATTTTCTTATTGCTATATGTGTGTGTGTGTGTGTGTGTGTGTGTGTGTGTGTTTGTGTGTGTGTGTGTGCACATGCATGTGTGTATCTATGTGTGTGCGTCTTTGTCTGTCCTCCACCACTGCTTGGCAACCAGTGTTGGTGTGTTTATATGCCTGTAACTTAGCAGTTCAGAAAAGGAGACCAACAGAATAAGCACCAGGCTTAAAAAATAAGTACTGCGGTTGATTGGTTGTACTAAAATTCTTCAAGGCAGTGCCCTAGCATGGACACAATCTACTGACTGAAACAAGTAAAAGACATATCTACAAACATACATTGTCCACACACACCTACTAACATAAATTAGTTATGCACACACATATTTACAAAACATACGTTAGTCACATATACAGTCATATATATAGTCATACATACAGACATTGGAGCCAAGTCTTCTGGCTCATTGGTTCCTGTCAAACTGTCCAACCCATGTCAGAATGGATAATGGATATTAAACAATGACGATAATGACCCATAAATGAAAAAGGAAATAAAAATACACACACACAACAATAAATTAGTCACAAATACACAACACCTAATGGTTAAGACAATGTGGGAGCGTCAACAGGGTTGTTTGATCAGCTAGAAATAAGAGTCAAATCTTCGTATTACGTCCTACTAACTCAGAAAAGATAATAGCGTCACTATTACACTATATATGAATAAAGGCAAAATGAGCATGGATGGATTGCCTGTGATCAAAGGTCTGTTTAATGAGGTCAAATTTGGGGCTAAACAACAACGTTCTAATACAATTCAAATTCCTGTGTTCCCCAAACATAAACCATAAATTCTACAGCCATTTGTAAGACATAAGAGTAAAGACGAGCGAGTATGTTTCAGAAAAGATTAGATCTTTATAGAAAGATGTGCTAAGGTAAGTCACCAAATTAACTGTGGTCCTTAACAAAAACCTGAAGTTGTGGTTTGGCAGAATAGGTAGACCAAATACCTTGAAGTATTTGGTTATGCTTCTTTATGTCATGAGTTCAAATAACATTCAGGTCAACTTTCCTCCTTCAGAGAAAGCACTAAGATCGATTGCTTTGAAGACAGTGCTCCAGCATGACCACAACCCAATAAAAAAATAATAATAAATGCGCCCTTTTAAAGCCTGGCCCGGTTTCCCGGTTTCAATGGCATATGTGTTCCCCAGCTGGACGGGACGCCAGTCCATCGTAGCGTTACACATTTTTGCCAGCTGAGTGGACTGGAGCAACGTGAAATGAAGTGTTTTGCTCAAGAACACAACACGTCACCCAGTCCAGGAATCAAAACCACAATCTTATGATCATGGTGCTGACACCCTAACCACTAAGCCACGTGCCTCCACTAAAATCTTTAACTAGATCTCATATGTGTGTGTG
>NC_068983.1:16641199-16645098 GCF_001194135.2 Octopus bimaculoides | reverse complement strand
ATATATGTGGGTATATATATATATATATCATCATCATCATCGTTTAACGTCCGCTTTCCATGCTAGCATGGGTTGGACAACTTGACTGAGGACTGGTGAAACCGGATGGCAACATCAGGCCCCAATCTAAATTTGGCAGAGTTTCTACAGCTGGATGCCCTTCCTGACGCCAATGTGTGTGTGTGTGTGTGTGTGTGTGTGTGTGTGTGTGTGTGTGTTTTCTGGAAGAGATTTGGAAACACCATCTGTGTGTTGCTTTACTGCTTCTCAACACTCATGCCTTCTGGTCCACCGGAGCAGCAGCCACAACCAAATAACTAAGTCAATACTTATATAAAGGGTATATCATTGAATAAAGGGGTTGTTTTGTCTTTGATCATTCAGTCATGGCGTAAGAAATGGTTTCAAAGTATATGGAGAAATGATAGTCTTGTGAGTGGATATGGTAGAGAGGAACTGAAAGTTAATCGTGTGTGTGTGTGTATGTTGTTGTTGTACACAGCTTTGTCTCGGCATCAGAGGATGGTTGGAATGAGCATTGTGGTCATACAATTGATGCTGTTTATTTCCAGCCTTCTGTGGAAAACATAGCTGTGAATATGTACAAAGTATCCCGAGTGTCTAACTAGTACTTATTTTATTAAGTAAGGATGTCAATATCAACCATGGAAAAAACAATGGAGGAATTGAAATTGAGGACAGTATGGTATTATAAATTATTTGTAAAGATAGTTTATAGATACTATAAACTAGTTGTGTTCTATTTTCTTGGCAGTCTCTTTTGTTTCTGTAACCATAGAAAATAATGCCAATATCAACTTAAACAGATTATTAAAATTTCTTAATAAGGTCAATGATTTAAAGAACATAGATATATAAAACATCAAGCCTTCTCAGACAGAATATATATTGACTGAAATCTATTAAATAAAACAAATTAATGAACAGAACAGCAAAACTTCCAAATTATCATTTTTAATGTTTTTTTTTTCTAGCCCACCCTTGCCCCATACTAACAAGTTGGATGAGATATGGGCAATAATCCACAGTCAGGTGTTCTTCCTATCACCAACTCTTATTTGTTTTCAAGCACTTATTCCTCAGAACTTTCAAATGATGAACCACACAAGAAATGAATTTTTTTTTTTTTTTTGCAGCAGATGTATACTATCACTGCCTACTATGTGATGACATTGTTTTATGCAGTATATAAACAATTTCACAATACAAACAGAAATACATATAGATGTGTGTGTGTGAAAACATATATATATACAAAGAGAGAGAAATACACAACAAAATTCTGTACTGCTCCTGTTTACAAATTACACTCAAGCCTCAGGCCTATGATAGTCTTGTGAGTGGATGTGGTAGAGAGGAACAGAAAGTTAATTGTGAATGTGTGCACCTTTGTCTAGACATTAGAGGATGTTTGAAATGAGCATTGTAGTCATACAATTGATGCTGTTCATTTCTTGCTTTCTATGAAAAACATACCTGGCCATGAAAAAAATATTACTTTGACTGGAAACAGGTGAGGGTTAGTAACAGGAAGGACATCTAGCTGCAGCAAATCTGCCTCAAAGAATACTATATGACCCCTGCATACTTAGAAAAATGGATGTTAAATGATGATGAGGATGTATATCCATTATTGGGTAATGATATGGAAAAAGAATACTCAAAACAAATGTAAGAGTATATGTAGTAGTTTATTTAAGCTAGCGGCCTGTTACTCTGGAGTTTCTAAAGTGTGTAGCTGCTTCTTCAAACAAGTCAAACTAGGTCCAGTGTGATTTGTCTGAACAAGTAGCTTAAATATACTATAAATCATTTACTTCTTTATTTAACATCCACTTTCTTCTATGCAAGCATGACATGAATGGGAACTAATTTCAAGGCAAGATTTTACAGGTGGATGATCTTCATGTAGCCAACTCTTACTTATTTTTCAGATAAGGGATTTAGGGGTTCTAATATAGGTCTTTAAAAGAACAGACTAACTGCTCATAATGACAATACCAGTACCAATTCATTCAGCCAGTGATAAGTGAAATATTAACATTCACATACACACACATACTGATATATGTAGATGTGTACATACAGACTCACAGATAGATAGTTACATGCATAGTAGGTTAATGTTTGTTTTTTATGTTCAGTTATAATAGAAGCAGTTTTACATTAATCTGATGGGTCACTCTATACTTTTGTAGAGTACAGATTTATTATTCTTAAACAAGAATATTGTTGACAGTGACTTCAAAGTTTGGGCCAGTTACGCCATCATCTAACAATAGTTTAAATGGTCAAAACTTTGGAGTCACTGTCAACGATATTCTTGTTTGAGAATAAATAAATATAGAAGTTTAATACAGTTTCTATCTATCAAATTCACTGACAAGGCATTGATTGACTTGGAGCACGAGAAGAGGCTTGCTCAAGGTGCTGCCCAATGGGAATGAACCTGAAAAACCAGGTGGTCGCAAAATGACCTTAATCACATAGCCAGCCAGCTATGTATGTATGTATGTATAAATACACACACACACACATGAAGAACTTCTACAGTTTCTAGCCAAATTTGAATTACAAGGCATTGATCAACCTAAGGTTGCAGCAGAAGACACTTGGGTATGGCAACAAACAGTAGGATTGAACCTATAACTACAAGATTATAAAACAAACTTTTTAACTAACACAACAATATCAGCTCATATACTACAAAAGAATCCTGACAAACGTGTTGGCCTTACATACTGTATATTCCCAGATTTATAAAATAAAAATAAAATAAAATAAAAAGTCTATTACTGCTGTAAAGATGAATAATCAATCTTGAATAATGATTCAGAAAAAGGAAACGATAATGAGCTGTAAAATAAGCTGGTCTAAATTTGGGTGTCTCATAACAATAAAACCAAATACAAATAAAACTAGAAACATTTTCTGTAGCTGATTCATTATTTTCTCTTTACAATTGTAAAGAGAAAGGAAGAAGGAGAAAAATTGTGACCCCTATAAAGCTGGTTAGGGATAGAGTTGGGATTGGAAGTGGATGAATATGTTTAGTGGTAAAAGTGTGAACAGCATGGAGTTTCAGGGTAATACAAGCTGCAAGGGTGGTATTTGACAGATCTAGTAAGAGGATGCAGTGAGGGTGTTATAGGGAAGTGAAGTAGAAGTGATGGTTAAGGTGTTGCTTTGACCTCTGTTAGTTCTGTTCAAGCAGACCTATCATTAAAAGCAATGGAGTTATGACTTCATCCGGTCCTTTTTTTCTTTTTTATCTCTTTTGATACAGTACAAACTACATTTGCCTACGCATTTAATTTATTTAATTGTGGAGGCGCAATGGCCCAGTGGTTAGGGCAGCGAACTCGCGGTCATAGGATCGCGGTTTCGATTCCCAGACCGGGCGTTGTGAGTGTTTATTGAGCGAAAACAACAAAAGCTCCACAAGGCTCCGGCAGTGGATGGTGGCAAACCCTGCTGTACTCTTCCACCACAACTTTCTCTCACTCTTATTTCCTGTTTCTGTTGTGCCTGTAATTCAAAGGGTCAGCCTTGTGTCACGCTGAATATTCCCGAGAACTATGTTAAGAGTACACGTGTGTGGAGTGCTCAGCCACTTGCACGTTAATTTCACGAGCAGGCTGTTCTGTTGACCGGATCAACTGGAACCCTCGACGTCGTAAGCGATGGAGTGCCAACATTTATTTAATTAAAAAAAAAAAAGGTAGCATGTACACTGAGGGAGATATGACAACTATTTCTGATAGGTGAAGTACAACATAGAGGATCCCTCATTAGCTTATAATGGTTATGTTTAAAAAGAGGTGTCATGGAGTATATATTTTTGTGATGGAAGAAGAATTATATTAAAACATCCTATA
>NC_068983.1:16629304-16640994 GCF_001194135.2 Octopus bimaculoides | reverse complement strand
TATATATGTGTGTGTGTGTGTATGTATTCTTTTATTTGTTTCAGTCATTTGACTGTGGCCATGTTGGAGCACCACTTTTAGTCGAACAAACTGATCTCAGGACTAATTCTTTGTAAGCCTAGTACTTATTCTATCAACTTCTTTTGCCGAACCGCTAAGTTACGGGAACGTAAACACACCAACATTGGTTGTCACGTGATGAGGGGGGGGGGGCAAATATACACACACACACACATATGTGTGTGTGTGTGTGTGTGTGTGTGTGTGTGTGTGATGGGCTGCTTTCAGTTTCTGCTTAATTCACTCACAAGGGTTTGGTTGGCCCGAGGCTACAGTAGAAGACACTCATTCAAGGTGCCACACAGTGGGACTGAACTTGGAACCAGGTGAATGGTAAGCAAGCTACTTACCACATAGCCAATATATATATATATATATAATAATAAATGCCAAAATGAATTTCTGTGTGTCAGTGAGTCACACTTTGACCCTCTCTCACTATTCAATGACACTTCTGCTATTCCTCCTGCTGCGGTGAGAGTAATTGTAGGCATGAAGATGGTGAGGGTGGGAGTAGATTGACAGTTGTGAAGGTAATGGGATGATAGTAATAGTATGAGCTGTAGTTGTGACAGGGGAAGAGGTGATGGTGATGATGGTGATGGTAGCCGAGGCAGTCAAGGATGACAATGATAGTAAGTGATGTGAAAGACAATGGTGATGGTAGAAGAGGGGAAGGCTGCAATGTCAAGGGTATTGATGGTAGTGGTGTCAGAAGTCTGAATGGTGTGTGTATGGCATTTGTGGTGGCGATGGTGGTGGTACTGGTAATGGTGATGGTTGAAAACAATCAACAGAGAGAGAGAGGTTAGATAGAATAGAAAAACTGTACTGATCCTTGACCGGGAAGACCAAAAATGTATATCATGCAGCTTTGCAATAAGTTCAAAGTTAACAAATTATATCATTGTTTTGATGAAAACTGTTCATAGCATGAAAAATATTGGTCAAGTTTAATAAAATTTAATATGTACTCAATGCATGAAGTGTCATTGTTGGGCCCAAGGCCCAATGAAAGCCCTCCACAGGAGCTAACTTAAAAGCCACCTGATAGGGTGGCTTCTAAGCTATCATATATATACATATATATATATATATATATATATATATATATATATATATATATATATATATGTATGTATGTATGTATACACACATTGGCATTAAGGAGGGTACCCAGCTGTAGAGATTAAACCAAATCTGACTGGAACTTGGTGCAGCTCTCTGGCTTGCCAGTTCTAGTCAAACCATCCAATCTATGACAGCATGGAGAAGACATTAAAAGATGATGATGATGCAGACGATGATGATGATCTATTCATTCTCAGGAAGAGCCTATGTGGTCGAGTTGTTTGCATCATGCATGAGCATCATACTCTATACTACATAAGAGAGAATCCTATTGTTGCTAGCAGAGGTAAGAACGACCTGAACTTTACCCCCATGCTCTAATCCTTGTTAATATGCTTTCAGAGCAACCGGTACCACTACTAATTAGGTGACATGGGTAAGAAAAGCTTAGAAGTGACTTCCATAGAACATCCTAAGAATTTGAAAGAAATCATTTCTCAAATAAACTGACTGTTAACTAATCCTGTGCATATGCTACATATAACTAACTTCTCCATCAGCCTGCCTGTGCTACCATTGTGCATGCATATTTATATTGGATGTCCCATATGAAATTGTTGTTCATTTTCTGCAACCATGATTACTTTCCAGTTGACAAAAGACACCTCTTTCCTTTTCTTCTATTTGTTAGATTTCTTTTGAGGCCTCTCAATTCTAGGCTTTGTTTCCAACTTGGGAATTCATTTTCTAAATCTTCAACAAATTCAGCTATGAAAAGTAGATCATAGACATGCAAGAATTCCCACAGACAGCTGGTCTTAAAATCTTAAAATCTGATGAACTAGTAGTGGGGCTGAGAATAGGGCCCTGATAGACAGCCCCTGTTCACTAAATTTCACACTGAATCTACTGCCAACCTTGCTGATGGTATCTATTGGGTTGGCAACTAAGTTCCCGCTGTTTTTTTAAATTTTGGAATTTATTTTTTTCAAGAATTCTATTTTTGAATCATTTTGGAATCTATCTTGTTTTTTTTTATAGTTTAATTTTAGTTAATTTTTGTCTATTTTCAGATCATTAAAATGGAATTTCAAGTTAAGAAAAACAAGCATTTTTGACACCTCTTTCTTTTTGCTTTTAATCAAGGTTCTAAGGCCGCAAAAGCTGCTTGCGACATTTGTGCTGTGTATAGAGAGGGTGCCATAGCTGAAAGAACCACTCGTGATTGGTATGCCAAGTTCAAAAATGGAAATTTTGACCTCAAATACGCACCATGTTCTGGCCGTCCAGTTGAGTTCGATGAAGAGCGATTAAACCAACTTTTGCATGAAAATTCTCATCAAACGACAAGGGAACTGGCAGAGAAAATAGAATGTTCCCACACTGCTATAGAGAAGCATCTTCACTCGATGGGAAAGGTTCAGAAGTATGGAGAATGGGTTCCGCATGCTCTAGGTGACAACAACAAAAATCAACGAGCCACGATCTCTGCTGGTTTGCTTGCTCATCACTGCTCAACTCATGGACACAAGCAACGATTTCTTTACCAAATCATTAATGGTGACGAAAAATGGTGCCTGTACATCAATATGAAGCAGTGTAAGGAATGGCTTAGCCCTGGTAAACAAGCGACACCACACGTATTTGCATAAAACGATGTTGTGCATACGGTGGGACTGGAACGGGATTATCCATTACACATTGCTTGAACGGAACCAAATGGTCAATGCGGTACTCTATGTTCAACAGATGGAATGACTCAACATGGCTATTCAAGAGAAATGACCTAATCGGAAGCATGGAGTTCTTCTGCTGCACAACAACGCCCGCCCTCATATCGCCAATATGACCAAAGAAATCATTCAAATGCATGGCTGGGAAGTGCTGCCACACCTGCCGTACTCTCCTGATTTGGCACCAATGGATTTCCACCTCTTTCGATCTCTTTCAAATGCTATGTGCAGAGTTTCGTTCAATATTGATGCAGAATTGAGAGCTTGATTGGATCAATTTTTCAAGTTGAAATCGGGTGATTTCTACCAACGAGGTATTGAAAATTTTGTTGAACGTTGGGAAGAAGTTGTAAACAACAAAGGTGAATACATTATTGATTAATTAGTTATTTTTTATTAAAGCTTTTAAAAACTTTAAATTAAAAAAAACGGCGGGAACTTAGTTGCCAACCTAATACATGGCTCTTACAAGCCATTCATCTATACCTAGTTTTCTTAATGACCCCTAAACTAAAGAGCATGAAATTTTGTCAAAGTCCAGCTCCAGATAGATGAATGTGAAATATAGGAGCTTACTGCATTCCATTGAAGCCAATTTTATTCCAGTTTGCCTTGTAGACACACACATATTCATATACTATAGGTGCCAGCATGACAGCATGGTGAAGAAATTTGTTTCTCAACTATGTAGCTTTCGGTTCAATCCCACTGCACAAGAACCCAGGCAAGTGTCATGTACTATTATACTAAAATTACCAATGTGAGGTAAGTTGATAGATGGAAACTGAAAGAAGCCCACTGTAATTTGTGTGTATGTGAAGGCACATGGTCTAGTGATTAGGATGTTGTACTCACATTAGGAAGATCATGGTTTCAATTTCCAGACTAGCAGTGTGTGAGTGTGTATGTGGTGTGTGTGTGTCCATGTCCCAATTACTCCCTCCTCAATTCCACACACCAAACTTGCACCTAAATTTGTGTGTGTGTTTATCATCTACACTGTGTTGTGGCTACAGACAGTGACATCACTATTTGGCTCAGTTACAAGCAGTGATGTCACTGTTTTTGTGGCTTGGTTTCACTGGGTGACATATGTTGAGATTTTTTGTCAACAAACCATTTGCTAACTTGAAATCACATGGCTGCAAAATCAACTTCTTAACCTTATAACCACACCTGCACTTCTACACACACATTCATACATACATTCATGTATGTACATAGGAATGAAATGCTTTAGGTGGTATACAAAATAGTGTATTCATAATAGCAATGTTAGCTAGAAAAAAATGAAGGAATTGTTCCTTAAGTTTATTTATACACAGGTACAGAAAGCCATCATATTTTCCAAGGAAATGAAATGAAATAAAATTAAGTAGAATATTTATGCTATTACATTAAAGAATTTTTGATCTGGTGCTTGAGAATGCTATACACACATACAGGTCATACATGAACATCCAAGAACTGTCTGAGCCGAGAGCAGATGCTGTTTGTGATCTGAACAAAAAGTAATGGAAAATTTTATCATTAGCATAAAATTGTATGCTGTTAGATGTGAGAGGGGCAGTTATTGAGAGAGGGAGGGGAGGGAGGGAAGGAAGGAGGGAGAGGTAGAAAAAAGAATAGAAAGAATATTGATTGATCTCTGGAGGACAGTCAAGATGAAGGGATGTACATAGAAAGCACTCTTTATATATGATAGTATTGTGAAACCACCAAACCTCCTGTCAATATAAATAATTACTACTGAACAATTAAACACCAAATTAATTATTTATGAGAAGCATAACTCTTCTCAACAATTTTTTTTTTTATTTTGTAATCTGAAGTGAAGTAGCTATAACATCACTTTTCCAAGGAACTCAAAGACAATGTAGTGACAATGATAAGGCAGGGTTAACTAAATATAATTACAAGCATCAGTCTGAGCAAACAAAGGAGTGCCTATGTGGTTCCTTGACTGAAATAGCAGCCAAATATCTCTCAAATTATACACTAAAAGACTTGACATGTTGCCCAATCTAACACCAGTATCTGGAACCTTGGATACCTTCAACAGAACCAACTCTGTTGCAAGCATTTGGGCCAGGTATCCAGTTTCAGGAGACCTTCCTCATGGATATGAGGTATTTTGGCATTGCTTTTTTAGCCCTGCTAATTTGGCATCACTGATTTATCACAGACTAATTGACACCAGATATTTTGTCTCTGGGATATTTTTGCGAATTTTGTTTTTATTCCAGGGGGACAACTAATTTGTTATGAAAACTACTCAACTACTAAATTTCATTTAACTTTCTGTTTCACTTTCACCAGAAAAAGTGTTAATACCAATCAGTTTCAATCAATAAATTGTAATGTCTTTTCTCTCACTCTCTCTCTAGGAGTATATTTTTTCCCCCATATGTATGTGCGTGCACGGACACACACATACTCTCACCAAAACAGGATCAATGTCCAGTTAGCCATGACAAATCACCAGTGTCCAAAACAACTGCACTCAATTGTTTCATTCCACCTTCCCTCTAGTTTCAGAAGGGCCAGGGACATTGCCTTCCCCCATGACTAAAAGTTAAACAAAACAAGACATGCAAGGTCAGAAAAAAAAAAAAAAAAGGACAAGACTTTAACAGATTAGAATGCTTTAGGTCATATGCCTGCTTACAAGTTTGACCTTTGGTTAAACAAAAATAAAACTCAATGTTGCAGGAAGGCCAACTAACTTCTTTGACTATAAATTGGAGAGAGGGAGAAGAGGAGTTAAACATCTCCATGCGTGTTGAATGATCAATGTTTAAATGAAACAACAATTCTCCTTGATATGAAATGATGTAAGGCGGGTGAAATGAATTAAGTCTATTTTAATGTTAGTGTGGTTAATACAGGACTGATCATCATCATCATCATTTAACATCTGTTTTCCATGCTGTCTAACAGAGTTAATATATATATATATATATATATATTTATTAACTCTGTTAGATCACTGACCACTACATTTATATTTTTTCTCTCCTTGTTTCTCTCCTTATTTCTTTCTGTGTTCCTTTCAGTTGAAGAGCGTAGCTCAAAACATCAAAGACTTTCTATATTCCTGAGCGTTAAAGTAATACATCCATTTGCTGTTTACACTACCTGTCTTCATCTGTTGTTTTTTTCATAAATTCTCCCATATATATAAATATATATGAGGCCCAATGCACTAAAGGTGTTTTTTACATGCTAGTTACATGACACCAATATTGGTCATGACTATGATTTCACTTGGCTTGATGGGTCTTCTCAAGCATGGCATATTGCTAAAGGTCTCAGTCACTGGTCATTGCCTCTGCGAGGTCCTAAGTTCCTGATAAGAAAGGTGACCAGAAACTATACCATAAACACTAAAATTTAAGACTAAGATATGAGACTGGTTTTAAAGTGGATGTTATTGAATATATGAAAGAGAGTTTTATGTATTGGAAAAATCAGTAAGGAAATGGTAGAAACAAGAAAAATCACCCAAGAAAATGTCAAAACAAAATTTGTTAAACTGTCTCCCCATATGAAAAATCGGATAAAGATTTATATACCTGGCTATGTGAATGAACTTGTTACTTGCATTGCTGTTAAAACAAAAGCCAATAGATTGCTTACAGCTGTCCATGGAAACCAAAAAAAATATAACATTACTCAAAAGTTCCACATTTCATTTGGGTGATGAATGTGGTTCCTGAACAAGGAACAAGCTAGCATCACAGCAGTGAACTAGTAGCAATGATTAAACCATGAAACCACAACCATCACCATCATCATTGTTTAGAAGTCCACTGGGTTGGGCAGAATTTGTTGAGGCAGATTATCTACAGCCAGAAGTCCTTCCTGGCACCAACCCTCACCCGTTTTCAAGTAAGGTAATATTTCCCCATGACCAGAAGATTGGAAATGAAGGACACTGCATCTTAATGGTGACACTCATTTACAACTATCAAGTAATATCACAGCAAGGAGACAATAGCACACACACACACACACACACACACACACACATACACACAAAAGACTTTTTCCAGTTTCAGTCAATCAAATCCACACACAAGAATTTGGTCAGCCCAGGTCTATCGTAGAAGACACCTGTTCAAGGTGCCACACAGTGGGACTGAACGTGCCTGGAACTACTTGGTTGGGAAGCTAACTTCTTACCACACAGCCATGCCTGAGCCATGCGGATGTTATAAATACATTTTTAATTAAGTTCATTAAAAGCAATTCATTAATGTTTAGTTCATCCTAACATAGTCTTGTAAATTTAATCAAAGGGGTGAAGCAGAAACATTCTAGAATGAAAATTGTCTATATTTTTGTAGTCTTTCAGCCCCCAGTACAGCCTGTAAAGTGTTTAGTGTTAGGAGGGACATCCAGTAGAAACCATGCCAGAGCAGACACTGGAACATAACAAAGTCCTCAGGCCTGCCTAACCTATCCCAGCATAGAAAAGGGATTTTGGAAGATGATAATGACTGAAGTTTGATGGCAGTAATTCCAGGTTTGCCAGAAAAGTTTCAAAAAGCCTCTTTTAATCAGTGGATTTCAAATTAGTGGTGTGCATTATCTGACCTGCTAGAAATAGTAATCAAATCACTTTCACCTTACATTTTAAAATTGGTAAAAAAAAAAAAAAAAGACCCAATGGAAATAATTTCATATTTACTATGTATATGTTTGTTTGTTTTAAGTCCATTTTCATTTGCATTTTTTCAAACAAGAGATTTCTTAAGAAATCCTTTGTTTGAAAAAAAAAGAAAAGTATCCTTTGAAATCATGGAGTATAAACTACATTGTTTGAAAGGCATGTAGCAAGCACATGATTTGTTGATAGAAGTGATGACAACATTACAGCTCATTGATCACAATATCTACTAAATCATTTTTGTCATATGAAAGATGGGAAGGTGTCATCTCAAGATCTGATTGTTATTCCTAACAGACAGAGTTATATTTAAGGTTCCATTACGAGAGAGGAATATTTTTTTTGTTTCTTTAATGGCTTAAATCAGAGCTCTAAGACTGGTGATGACAAGGAGAGAGCTTGGAAACCAGTTCTAATAACTGCAACAAAGGCCAGGTGTGGTGTTAAACCGGTCAGCAAATTAAGTTTACACCCATGTTGTCTTTGTTCTTCTCTGCTAGATTGAAACAAAGTTCAAGTGTGTTACTTGTACAAACATTGAACGAACAAACACATGGAACTAAAAGCACCACTGTATTAAATATTAGTTAGTGAATTGATATTAACAACTTGATGAAGGTATGGCATAAATATATATATATATTTAAGAAGGTCAATTTGCAGCCATGTAGTTCCTGGAGTCAATCCTACTATGCTACACTTTTGACAAATGATACTCAGTGGGATCAGAGCTGCAGGATGACCTATACTGTAGACAGACATCATATATATGTGTGTGTGTATGTGTGAGTGTATGTGTGAGTGTGTATATTTGTTTGCCAACAAGTTAATGGAGGTATGGGATGGTTATATGTAGTTAGGTGTAATTTAGTGGACAAAACCTGAGAAGCTCATCATATTTTTTTTCTTTTTCTTTGTATGTTTCAGTCTTTAGACTGCAGCCATGCTGGGGCACTGCCTTGAAGAATTTTAGTTGAAGAAATTGATCCCAGTACTTGCTTTTTGTTTTTTTTTAAACCTGTAACTTATTCTATCAGTCTCTTTTGCTAAATCTCTAAGTTATGGTGATGCAAACACACCAACACTGATTGGGGACAAACACAGACACAAATGCACATGTGCACACATGCACACTCATTGCATAAATATATACAATCGTCTTTTTTAGTTTCTGTCTACCAAATCCACTCACAAGGTTTAAGTTGGCCCTTGGCTATAGTAGAAGACACTTGTCCAAGGCACCACACAGTGGGACTAAACCTAGAACCATGTGGTTGAGAAGCAAACTTCTTGCCACACAGCCACACTTGTGCCTTCATGTACAAATATGTATATTCATCTGTTTTTCAATGCTTGTAAAGGATGAATGGAAACTTACTGGAGATAAGACTTTTTAAGTCAGATGCTCTTCCTCTGCCAACCTTTACCTGTTTTATTTCACTATTTCTTTCAGGCAATAGTTACAAGTATACCCGAGGGATATCAACTTTCATGTACACAAACACATGACAAGCTTCCATCATCCAAATTTACTCACAAAGTATTTGTTGGCTTTAGGTTGTAGTAGAAGACACTTATCTAAGGTGTCAAGCAATGAGACTAATTTTATAAATAGTGACATCAAAGTTGTGTTGGAAGCTTATTTATACTGTTTGAAAAAGCTGTCCAGCAAAAACTTTGTAGTTACTGTTAATAAAAATTATTAAGTATATCAGTTTCAATGTTTGTATTGAGTCCTTTATTCAGTTAATATTCAGTGCTTTTTATGCATATAAAGATATCAATTTTTAACTGTGTGTACACTAGTAAAAAATATATCTGTTGGCAACAAACTAATGACAAATTTGTGCTTCGACAAAAATATAAATTTGTGATATTTAATCCAGAGTTGCACAGACAATCGTTCATCACTCAGAACCAGTTATTGGCTCACTGGAAATATGACACTATTGGAAACCAATAAAACTATTGTTCACAAAATATCTGATAAAAAATATAAATAAATAACAGATATAATAGAGCTGACGTGGTGTTAACGAATGTTCAGATTCTCTGCAGTATGTGTGAATACTCTATTTAAATGCTTTAATCCACCTATATGGATTCTAGGAACAGGTAGTTAGATATCAAAGGAAAGATGGTGTGTGTACAAAAGCAAAGAGAAGATTTATGGACATATTCTACCCATCTTTACTATTGTTGATCAATGTAACATAGGCTTTGCTGGCGATTGCAATTGTGCCATATCAGGTGTTATATTTTGGAGACATTTAAGGTGGAGAGAAAGATTCATTAGTACGTCAAACAAAATGCTTAGTGGCATTTCTTCCAACTCTTTGCATTCTGAGTTCAAATTCTGCTGAAGTCAACTTTGCTTTTCATTGTTTTGGGCTCAATAAAATTAAGAACAAGTTTATATATATATATATATATATAAACTGGGGCTGATGTAATCAATTGCCCCTCTCCTCAGAACAGCTGACCTTCTGCCAAAATTAGAAGGAATACTTTGGAGACATCTGTATCTTGATAGAAAATGAAGACCACTCAGAAACATTCATGAAATTGAGGACGTAGCAAAACTAATGGGAGAAAATAAATTCTTGGCATCGTGAAATGCATCCCGATTAAAGTCACTTGATGATGATGATGGTGACTGTTGCTTTAGATAGACACAGTACCAAAGGCATGATTGATCTTTTTTTTTTTTTTTGGTTGATTCATGCCAACAAATTAGTTAAACACTAATCAATAAATGTTCTTCATGCCTACAATATACTTAGATTTACATTTACCCTATTTTACCTGTTTCAGTCATTGGATTGCAGCCATATTGGGGCACTAATTTCAAAAATATCAATTGATGATACCAGTAGACGTATTTAACTCTGATACTTCTGATACTTATTTTATCAATCACTACTTATCATATTGCTAGGAACAAGAAAAACTTTTGAGAGAGTGTATGGTCAGTGTATAGTCAGAAACAGGATGGATAAAAACTACACTCAATATTAGCAGGATTTCAATTCAGAATCAAACTGATTGGACACTGTATCAAATGTCCTAAAATAGGACGTAATACTAAAATAGTTATATATGTCATAGCTGTTACTGTGTGCTACTGGAAAAAATGGAGATGAATGAACTATCAGATTCAAGCAAAGATCTTTGATATATATATAATTATAGAATATAAAATTTCACCTTATAAGGTATTTTCCATAAGCTGGCCATTGATAAGATTTCTAATAAAATTTTATCCGTATATTAGAAGTGTGTGTGTGTGTATATATATATATATATATATATATATATATATATATATATATATATATATATATATATATATATATATATATATATATATATTAGGTGCAGGCATGACTGTGATAAGAGAATTGATGTCTAACCACATGGTTTCAGGTTCAGTCCCACTGCATGGCACCTTGGTTAAGTGTCTTCTACTATAACCCCAGGCTGAGCAAAGCATTGTGAGTGGATTTGGTAGAGAGAAACTGAAAGAAGCCCAATCATGCGTATGCATATATGTATTCTTTAACTCTTTTACTGGTTTCAGCCAAAGGCTGGGGCCATATGCATATGTTGTGTGTGTGTGTGTGTGTGTACATGTGCATGTGTGTGTTACTTTCTCCCTGCTTTGATTTTGCATGATGGTTGTAAATGAATGCCACTACCAAGCAAAATGGTGTCCTGTGTTTCCATTCTTTGATGAAAGGATATCCAGTCATGGAGAAATATTACTTAGGCTTGGCGACAGGAGGGGAATCCAGCTGTAGAAATTTTGCCTCAATAAATCCCATTTGACCCATGCAAGCATGGAAATGTGGACATTGAAACAATGATGGTGATAATGATATATATATGTGCGTGTGTGTAGTAACAACAGTAGTTTACTGCTTTTGTCTGAACAAGGAAACCTTGACAATAGTATTGTTTTGTTAACACCTGCTTAAGATTTGTTCGAAACCTATACTTAAGTGAATGATAAATATATTTATGCAGGTACAAAAGTGTACATGCATGTGTGTAAAACATGTATATATATGTACATATAATATGTATTTATGTACTCTTTTGTGTGTGTGTATGTATATATATATATATATATATATATATATATATATATATAT
>NC_068983.1:16625502-16627400 GCF_001194135.2 Octopus bimaculoides | reverse complement strand
TATATGGGTACAGGATGTTACCAATAGTAAACAACATGGAAATACAGAAACAAATGAGTTTAATACGCAAACAAAGGAAACAAATGGAAAACAGGACAAGTAACACAAAGAACGACCCTTCATCAGTTGTCGGTTGTTTACCTACTCCTCATTTCAAGCACTGAACAACAGCATGAGTCTTCAAAGACAGTTGCTCCCATAAGTACCAAAATCAAATTTTGGATTTATGGAGGGTCAAAGTTGGGAACAAAAACAGGGTATGTGTATGTGTGTGTGTGTGTGTATATATATATTTATGTGTGTGGATCTTTGTGTCTGTGTTTGTCCCCAATCATCACTTGACAACCAGTGTTGGGTTGTTTACATCCCAGTAACTTAGCAGTTCACTGGTGCTTTATTTATTGTCTCAGAAAGGATAAAAGACAAAGTTGATTTTGGCAGCATTCGAACTCCGAATGTAAAGAAGCAGAAGAAATGCTGCCAAGCATGTTGTTCGGTGCAGTAATGATTCTATTGGTTTGTTCCGCTTTACAGCTCTAATAATAATTTCTAATTTAAGCACAAGATGTACAAGGCTCATAATTCTGCAGAGATGGGGTTAGTCTGTTAAGTCAACCATGCTATTTGACTAGTGCTTCATTTTATTGACCCTTAAAGGATGAGAAGCAGCTATTGCTGGAAAATTTTATTGAAGAGAGAAACTCTTAGAATACTGCACCATTCTAGTGGAACATGTTCTAAGAGTCTGAATAATTTGAAAATAATTATTGCCACAAGCCACTATATTTTAGGAGTACTTATTGATCATGAAAGGATAAGCAAAGAAATGCATTCTAGATGGATCTAAAATTTAGAAAACATGCATATTAGAATTAATACTGTGAACAGCAGAACTTAGCAGTTGAGCAAATAAACAACCTATGTTAAACTATGTTTAGTCATGCTGTATAGTAATTTTGGGCTAATACCAAAATTGGGTAAAAGAAAGTGTTAGCAAGTGAATTCTGTAGTTTGAAGTATAATTGCATTTATCAATATATTTGGCAATGTTGTATTATATATAACATTAACACACACACACATATATGCAATTTGTTCATCAGATTTTCTGTTAGGTATCATCCATAGGTTCCCACCACAGCCACGCTTACCAACAATGCCACCACTGACATCACAGTTTTCAGCTGAAAATCTGCTTGTGCATAATTTCCATATGGAATCAATATATTGGTTTATTATTATTTATTTATTATTTCCAATGGTGAAAGGTTATTCTTCTTGGCTGCAATGAAACTAAGGATATATGCAATTTTGCTCAAAACTGGTGCTTTGATTACCATAAATATTCCTTTACCAAATTTGAATTTTAATGCCAAATTTCCTTTCTAAGTCAAGGCTATCTATATTTTAATAATAATCATCCTCATCTGAAGTCCACTTTTCCATGCTTGCATGGGTCAAATGGAATTTAGCTCTGACAGATTTTCTATGGCTGAATGTCCTTCCTGTCATCAACCATCAACTGATTCCAAACAAAGTAATACCCCTATGGTCATATATGTTTTTCATGGAAGACTGGAAATGAAAAACACTGCTTGTCTGAGGGGATGGTGATCATGTACAATCATCACACAGTGTCAAGACAAGGATATACATACACACACACACACACACACACATTTTCTCTCTCTCCCTCACTCCATTTTTTTCTTCTCGTCCCTTTCTGGAGAAGAGTGTAGGCTCAAAACACCAAAGACTTTTCCATTTTTCTTGAACATCAAACTAATACACCTGCTTGTTGTTCCCTCACTTGTCTCTGTCTTTTGTTTTCTGTACATATGAACCATGTGTATGTATGTATACATATATGTATACATATATATATATATATATATATA
>NC_068983.1:16620979-16625295 GCF_001194135.2 Octopus bimaculoides | reverse complement strand
TAGACGAGAAAACACACAAGCCACATAGAGAACATTCTACTTCATCAGCTACCCCCGTTTTAACACTGGCGTTTCGAAGAGCTGGGCAGGACGCATCGTTAAAACAGCTCTTCCCATGGACCGCAAATTAAATTTGTATACACAAATTAAATCTTGCCATGGAGGAATGTAGTAGCGGACAAAAAACAAGACAGGAAAACAAACAGAAAAGGCTTTACGGCCAGACGAGAAAAATTATGTGTGTATGAACGCTGTGAGGCACGAACTTGAAAGGGACGAAGTAGTTCGCAGGTTTCTTTCAGTTTCTGTCTACCAAAGCTGCTCACAAGGCTTTGGTTGGCCAGGGGCTATAGTAGAAAATACTTGCCCACGGTACTGTGTAGTGAGACCAAACCCAAGACCATATGGTTGGGAAGCAAGCTTCTTAACAGTGTCGGTGATAGTTGTACATAGGTGGGGATTGATAATCATCCATCAAAATAGTAATGGTTGTCATTATCTTAACCCCATCTGTAAACCAGTGATAATGAGTTGATTATGAAAACTACAAGTCTACTGATTGAGTTACCAACTCAGAACAGAATTTAATTTTTAACTAATCTACAGCATAGAAAAAGCCTCCTCAACTAAGTGGGGATAATATGTAAGAGAGAGAGGTGGCTTTATGCTTGGGGTTGAGAGGCGAAAGTAAGATAGAGGGACAAGCTCAGGTGTCTTGCTATAGAGGAGATACATGGCTACCATGCATTATATAAGGGTGGGTAAGAGTAGCTGGAAAGAAGATAAAGATTGTGGTGAGGAGTTGCCAGAGCGAACTCTTAAGGTACAAGAAGGTGAGCATTAGAGAGGATACAAACAGTGGGTTACTAGTGGTGGGATCAAAGGTTAACAATTTCAAGGTCAGTGGTATGTAGAATCAATACTCTATAGAAAGATTGAACTCTTGGTTCCTCCAGACTTACATAGCAGAGAAACTGCCTGCAAATTCTGAAGACAAAATTTACAGGAATTTTAATGTTTCATTATGACATGACAGGAAACCATGGAGTCTGACTTATCATAGCAGTTTCATGTAGATCAGATTCTGTTAACTGATCATCACAGATTCAAAATGTAGATCAAATTCTGTTGATCTTTCATAAGCCCTACCTAAAGACAGTCGACTCCAAGGGCCTGAAAAGAGTCACTATCAAGACCACTAGCAAGAAGACTTGTTTTACAATGAAGGCAGTTGTCACTAGTGATGGAAGTACACTGCTGGTATACATTATTTTTGAGTGGAAGATACTGTACAAAGTGACAGTTCTGAAAGGAATAACAATTTATGTCCAAAAGAAAAAGTAGCATCAAGCCACCTCTGCTCCTAAAAACTGCTGTCTTGTATTGTGTTTGCAATTACTTCTAATCTTGAAAACAAAAACAAAAAAAGAAAACTTTTATTCACTTGATTGTTTAATCATTACAGTTACGTATTACTCAATATCTTTAGTCACAATTCTATTTAATAATCCTTTCTGTTGTAGGTACAAGGCTTGAAATTTTAGGGGAGGGGGCTAGTGATGATCCCAGTACTCATCTGGTACTTATTTCACTGACCCCAAAAAGATGAAAGGCCAAGTTGACCTTGGTAGAATTTGAACTCAAAACGTAAAGACAGATATTCAATCTGAGTGTATAATTTTTTTGTAATTTTGATCATGCAGGTTTCATTGAGTCTATGTATAGGCGTATCTAAGTGGGTGTATTTGTATGCAACTGCATGTGTCTGCTTTTGTACCAGTAGGTGCCCAGTTGCTGATGCATTCGCATTTGTGAGCATAGAGGTATGAATATGGGGATGTATATTTACATGTGTGCGAATATTTGTGATTGTGTGTGTATGTATATATATATATATATATATATATATATATACACACACACACACACACACACACACACACACACACACACACACACACACACACACATATACATATGAATGTATGCATGTGTGCACATTGTATGTGCATGCGTACAGACACGCACATATATGCATAGGGAACAAACTGTATCTTCTGTTTATCATACTTTTACCTATATACATAACACACACACATTTTATGCGCATATCAATAGGAATCAGATCAGAAATACTGTCATAAATTTAAATAGCAGGAAGCCATAGCTGGAAAAATGAATGAACCATACAAAAATGCAAGCATAATCCTTCTATTCTTTCCGATTATATTTTTATCCTCTCTCATCACTTCACTAAGTCATCATTTTCTGATTCCTATTCTTCTCTCTCTTATGGAGGCTCTATAGTCTTGCAAGTTACAAGGCAACCTCATTAGTGTTGATATCACAGGAAAAACTGCTCTCTACACATTGTAAAATTTGATGGTGAATCAAGTAGAGACAATACAGGGTTGACAGGATGTGTTCATCTTTGCTGGGAGCAAGACAACATTCAAAGTGCTGGTGCCACAATAAAATGCATTCAGTACACTCTGTAAAGCAAGGAAGCTGTGGAAGAGGGAGATCCAGGAAGACACAGGATGAAGTATTGAAGGCCAATCTCAAAACACTGAGCCTTACGAAGGAGATGACAAAAACCGAAATATGTGGTGCATTACTGTACTCAAGAAGACCTGCCCACCACAACAGAATTGAGATCCTAAAACTAATGGGTCACATAAAAAGCATTGGGGTAAGTGCTGATGCTGTATTAAAAGCACTGGTGCTGGTGTCATGATAAAAGCACCCAGTACACTCTGTAAAGCAGTTGGCATTAGGAAGGGAATCCAGTCATAGAAACCATATCAAAATAGACTATGGAACCTGGTGTGGCCCCTGGCCTTACCAGTTCCTGTCAAGCCACCCAGCTCATGCCAGCATGGAAAACAGAGGTTAAATGATGATGATGATGATGATGATGATTCAACCATGAAAATGATGCCAAAACTGAGACACTGGAATATGATGTGGCCCTTGTTGGATCTTATCAAACCATCCAACCCATGCCAAAATGATGATGATACATGCACAAAAACACTCAAAGTACCAATATAATAAAATCTAGATTAGGGACCCCCAACCACCAGGCCATGGCTCATCTGGTACCAGGTCACACAGAAAGACTACATTCTTGACTGTCACAGTCTTCAGGGTGTTTTTGCATTATAATATATATTATATATGTAATAATTATATTTCATGTACTTTGTGTTTAGTTATGAACATGATCCCTCGGTCAGTGGAAAAATTTGCCTTGCTTGCATGAAACTGGTTTGTGGAGCAAAAAAGATTGAGGAACAGTGCTCTAGGTCAATGCTTCTCATAACGCAGGGTGGTGGAAGGAGCTGTAAGTATTGAAATTGGGGTGAGCTCTAACAAATCTACATCTTTAATAAAATTCAGCTGGAAGGTCCATGTCTTACAAGTTACTTGGTGATCCTACTGGTGCCACATAAAAGGCACTTGTGCTGGTGCCATGTAAACAATACCTGTGCTGGTGCCACATTAAGAGCACCTGTGTTGGTGCCACATTAAGAGCACCTGTCCTGTGCCATGTTAAGGGCACCTGTGCTGGTGTCACATAAAAACACCTGTGCTGGTGTTACATAAAAAACACCTGTGCTAGTGCTGTGTTAAAAACACTTGTGCTGGTGCTATGTGAAAAGCAACTGTATTGGTGCCATGTGAAAAGCACCCAGTACACGCTGTAGAGTGGTTGGCATTAGGAAGGGCATCCAGCTGTAGAAACCATGCCAAAATAGACAAATGGAGCCTAGTGTAGCTCTCCAGCTTACCAGTTTATGTCAAACCATCCAACCCATGCCAGCATGGGAAATGGATATTAAAAGATGATGAAGATGATGGTTTCCAACTTTTGTAACTTCTCCAACATCATAATGAAGAAAGAAGAATTATGTGGATACAAAATATCATGTCTTCTTAATAAAGACATAGGTGCCAAAGAATTTTACTGATATCTGTCAGTTTGAGAGCTGCTGCTTTAGGTGGAAACATTGAAGTAATAAACATTTAAAGAATGTCAGTGATAGAGCCATTACATGGTTACTTGCCTTGCTAGAAATAGCAACCAAACCTGCATCAAATCATACTGCTAAAGTCTGCTTTGAGCCAACAGGCTCATAAAGCCAAAGCTTATCTGGATTTTCAACTTTGCCTTTTGTCTGTCTGGTGTTGATAAAATAAAGTACCAGTTAAGTACTGGAGTTAATGGTACCAACTAACTCTCTCCTTTCAAAAATTGCTGGCCTAGTGACTGAAACCATTATTATTATTAAAAAAAAAAAAAAAAAAAAAAA
>NC_068983.1:16619357-16620417 GCF_001194135.2 Octopus bimaculoides | reverse complement strand
ATGTAATTGACTTACCCCTCCCCCCAAAATTGCTGACTGTGTGCCAAAATTTGAAACCATTACTGTTATTATTGTTGTTATTATTATTATTATTATTATTATTAGTGAGTTCAAATTTCGCTGTGGCCGACTTTGCCTCACATCCTTTTGGAGTCGATAAAATAAATACAAGTCAAGCACTGGGGTCAATGCAATCCACTAGCCCCACTTGCTCGAAATTTCAGGCCTCGTGCCTATAATAGAAAGGATTATTATTATTATTATTATTATTATTATCATCATCATCATTATTTGCAGTGAGCTGAGAGAATTATTAGTGCATTGGACAAAATACCTTGCAGTTATCTCTTTCAACTCTCTACATTTTGAATTCAATTCCCACTGGAGTCAATTTTGCCTTTCATCCTTCTGGGGTCAATAAAGTAATGTACCAATTTGAGTACTGGAGTTGATAGTATTAACTAGCACATCCCCCTCAAAATTTCTGGCTTAGTGCCTACATCAGAAATTATCCTTTTTTTAAGGTACAAGTTGGAAGAAGAGATGCCTAAAGACCTGCTATAATAAGAAGACAAGACTTATGGTTGCTGTAGTTGGAAGCCACATAAAAATATGGAATTATTCTTAGGACTAAGACTTGGTTTGAATGCTTACAATAAAGTGTATTATAAAAGATACCCAAGGACAGGCATAACTATGTGGTTAAGAAGCTTGATTTCTAACCATATGGTTTCAGGTTCAGTCCCACTGCATGGGACCTTGGGCAAGTGTCTTCTATTATAGACCCAAGCCAACCAATAACTTGTGAATGAATTTTATAAACAGAAACTGTGTAGAAGCTATCGTATATATATATATATCATCATCATCATCATCGTTTAACGTCCGCTTTCCATGCTATCATGGGTTGGACGATTTGACTGAGGACTGGTGAAACCGGATGGCAACACCAGGCTCCAATCTAATTTAGCAGAGTTTCTACAGCTGGATGCCCTTCCTAACGCCAACCACTCAGAGAGTGTAGTGGGTGCTTTTACGTGTCACCCGCACGAAAATGGCC
>NC_068983.1:16613029-16617924 GCF_001194135.2 Octopus bimaculoides | reverse complement strand
CAATAAAGTGTATTATAAAAGATACCCAAGGACAGGCATAACTATGTGGTTAAGAAGCTTGATTTCTAACCATATGGTTTCAGGTTCAGTCCCACTGCATGGGACCTTGGGCAAGTGTCTTCTATTATAGACCCAAGCCAACCAATAACTTGTGAATGAATTTTATAAACAGAAACTGTGTAGAAGCTATCGTATATATATATATATGTGCTTGTCTATCTCCTTCTGCTTCACAACTGATGTTGGTTTGTTTACGTCCAAGTAAGGTAAAAGAGACTGGTAGAGTCAATACCAGACTTAAAAAAACAAGCACCAGAATTGATTTGTTTGACTAAACCTTTCAAGGCAGTGACTCGGCATGCTACACTCTTGTGATTGAAATAAAAGATAAAAGGATCAGTTGATGCTACTAAACCAAGAACTGATCTGAGAAGGGGCAAATGTTTCTTAAGACAAATGTCCCTCAAACCACACCCTACTTCTGGCTATATTTTCTAACAGGTCTAACAATAGCATAAAATTTCCTTCATTGTTTTAGGTTGGAGTAGTAGCAAATCTGAGACTACATTACCTCCACTGGCCAAAGTATCTTTCCCTTTTTAAGATGGTAGGGCTCAATATTGGAAATATTTGGTTGTTATTTCTAGCATCTATGCAGAAGCTATCACACTGGCAAAAGTAGTAGTAATAGCAGTATACATAGGACTACATTATTTAATGAGTCCTTCCTTTTTATAAGACCAGAGATTATGACCAGAGGAAGATTTGGTTGCTATTTCTAGCATGTTGAGCATAGAAGTTCCCGTATTAGCTCAAAAAACTAGTAAGGTTGATGGTTGTTCAGCTAGAATTTCTGTAGTTTGATGTCAGGAGGGAAAATACAGGGAGCAAGAGAGTGTCGGAGTTCTCAAGAAGACAATTAGGCAAAATATTTAATACAAGTGTGTCACAAGTCAGATTAGTTGGCCTTGATTATTACCAATTTTATTTAGTTCTTGTTATTAGTCAATGTACAAACAGACTTCCTTTTTATAAGTATATAAATGATGTTTGGAGGCTGCTAAACAGCTGCTGACACTCAACAAGGCTTAAGTGAGTACCACAACAGAGTACTGCTCCCACAGCCAGGGCAGTGCAGCTGCTACATACAAAGACATCCTGGATTGCAGTCAAAGAAGAGTCCTTTGTTTGATTGGCATTAAAACCCTTATAGACATTCCTCAGTGTCTGGTCCACAGGCATACCGTCTATTCTCTTCGTCTTTTCTAGCATTACTGTATTTCCTGACATACAAGTTGATGTAATTTATAGTGTAAATATCCAAACATCATCACTATTTTTTCAAATCATGCTGTATTTCACATGGAATTTTTGGTCTTCCAAAGTCATATTGGTGTATAAGATGTTTTAGCTGTAAATTTCGGTCTGAAAAATTCAACTTGTATGGCAGAAAAATTACATTACTATAATGGTCTCTATTCTTCAGAGCTGATTGATTTTTACCTTCTCCATTCAAGCAGTTCCAACCCACTTCTCATACTGTTGTTGCATCCAACCCAGCCCCATACAATACAGTCTCCACCCCCACTGGCACTGACCCTATAAAATCTTCTCTATATTCATGTCTTTCCAGCAGGTGTTGACCTACAACAGTTTAAGTAGAAGATTAATGTCATCAAGCCAAATCAGTCTCAAAGGAGCCACAAAAATTATGGATACTGGCCTTTCTCCAGTCTGAGCAAAAACGAAATATATTTATAAATAAAAACCTAACTCAGTAGGGATGAGACAATGAATGCTAGATGCATCAGTTGGGCTATGATAAAGGAGAGACAGAGGAAGAAAACAGATGTCAGTGAATTAGTGGTTGTAATTTACTGGACAGTGAAGGTGTATCAATTAACTAAATAGCTTAGAGAAAGTGCGTGTGCAAAATAATATACTTGTGAGCAAACAGCTGCTTTATTCCAGATGTGAGATCAATACTCTTGTATGGGATGCATTTGTAGAGCAATAGTAACCTTTCAGTGACAAAGTAATTTTTGCCCCTAAAGAGAGAGCCAAATCTTCAGAAGGTAGTCTTTAATTCTTTAGCATTTAAACTAACCATATCTGACCCAAATATTTTTAATGTTTTATGTTTAAACCAACCAGATTTAGCCTCTTATACTACAATATCATGCTAAATATATATACAATCATATAAAAATCTTGAAACTACAAGATAATACAGGATTAATTCAAAGCAATGTTAATAAATAAGCATTACATTTGACAGAATAATATGAATACAAAAGGGTTAAACCCATGGTGGTGGTTATTATATAACCCCAGGTCAAACCTGATTGAGTAGACCAATGATCAAAAGCATTCCAACTACCCAATACATTATCAAATATGCTCTTTGCTTTTTAAGATAGTAAAATGTGATGTGAGGGAGACTTAGTTACTATTTCTAAGAACTGTATAAATGCTAAGTTTAAGTTGTTGGTTTCCATTAGAGGCACCTAGGGTCCATCAGTCCCTTTAATGTTAAATAATCCTGCTAACAGCCCCATTCATTAAAAAGAGATTCCAAATTAACAAATTATACATATTTATATTTCACATTTATTTCATATATAATTCATACAAATATCATATATACTTTATATATATATTTCATGCTGAAATGAAATGCAATCAGTTACATAACCCACTTTAAAATCTTTAAGGAGATAACCTTTGGGTGCTCTTAGAAATGGTTAAAATGAACTGATAAGGTCTATGATTGAATCTAAGTAAGAATTTTCTATCAAGTAATAAAAAAAAAAATGACATGATTTTGAGGTTACAATTTAGACCAATGGTTCTCCACAGGGGTCCACATGAGATTTTACTGTTAAATCTTATATTTCTACAATACACAATATATTAAAATTTTTTTATACATTTCCTTGTAATATTCTATTATAAAAATAGAATAGGATTTTCTTGAACATCAATTGGCTAGGAGAGTCCAATAGAATAAAATAGGAATCAACGGGGTCCAATAGGCAAAAAATGATTGGGAACTACTAGTTTAGAGAACAACCACAAAGAACGAGTTCAAATAATGTTGATGATAATTGGTACATATTATAATAAACCATTAGTTAGATATTGTTGTATTATGTTATAAAACTTTTCTTTGTCAAACTGTTGTTATATTTGTGAATTATTTACCTCATACAAATAAATACACACAAACACACACCATTATCATCTGTGTAATGCCTACTTTTCTTTGCCAATATGGATCAAATGGAATTCGAGATATTTTCTACAGCTGGATACCCTTCTTTTTGCTAGCCTTCTAATGTTTCCAAGCAAGATATTTCCCAATGCCCAGACATGCTTTCAAAGCAAACTGGAGATGAACAACACCACTTGTATGATGGAGTGGCACTTGTTTGCAACAATATATATATATATATATATATATATATATATATATATATATATACACACACACATAGATGCAGGAGTGGTTATAGGCACAGGAGTGGCTGTGTGGTAAGTAGCTTATTTACCAACAACATTGTTCCAGGTTCAGTCCCACTGCTTGGCACCTTGGGCAAGTTTTTTCTACTATAGCCTCGGACCGACCAAAGACTTGTGAGTGGATTTGGTAGACAGAAACTGAAAGAAGCCTGTCGTATATATTGGAACCTGGTACAGCTTCCTGGCTTCCCAGACCAAAGTCATGCCATCCAACCCATGCCAGCATGGAAAACGGACGTTAAACGATGATGATGATGATGATGATATACAGGTGAAGATAAACTTACTTGGGAATGGATGTGTCGCATTTAATTAAATAAATAAATAATATAATATATATTTATACATATATATATGCATATATGGGTACAGGACATCACCGACGGTGCAAATAACACATGAGAGATAGATACAAAATGTGGTCAGTGATTACAGGACAAAAACGAGTGAAATATGTAAACAATGAGAAAAAAATGGAAAACAAGACAAGTTAACACAGAAAAAGGACCCTTCATCAGTTGTCGGCTGTCTATCTACTCCTCATTTTGAACATGTGAGTTTTCAGAGACAGTAGCTCCCATAAATTCTAAAATAAAATTTTGGATTTATGGAGGGTTAAAGTTGGGAACAAAAAAATAACAGAGGAGACATACAAAGAAACCGAACAAAAACAGACATGGAGGGTCGTTAGACTGGAATGAAAAAAGAATAGTGAATACTGGGAGAGGGATTTTTATGAAAAGAGAAAAAAGATAGAAGAGAGAGAGAGAAAAAAAAAAACACCCAGTCATTTAGATATCTGAGCAGAAAAAGAAAGATGGTCACGAGGAAAAGAAAGATGGTCACGAGGAAAAGAAGGATGGACAATGGTCACATGTGAACAATGAGAGAGAGAGAGAGAAAGAGGGGGGAGAGAGGGAGAGACAAATTAGAAAACGGTGAAGGAAGGAAAGGAGAAAGGGAATTAGAGAAGGATGGAGGAAAAAGGAAGCAAAGACGAGAGGAAGGAAACAGTACAGAGTAGTGAGTCGCACAAAAACTGGGTGAAGATAAACTTACTCGGGAATGGATACGTCACGTTCAATTAAATAAATAAATATTATAATATATATACATGCATATATGGGTACAGGACGTCACCAGCAGTGCAAATAACATACACATGAGAGATAGTTACAAGACGTGGGCAGTAATTACAGGACAAAATGAAGTGAAATACATAAAGAAGAAAATGGAAAACAGGACAAGTTAACACAGAGAAAGGACCCTTCATCAGTTGTCGGCTATCTATCTATCTACTCATTTCGAGCATCTCTTAGGTGTATGTTATTTGCACCGTTGGTGACATCCTGTACCCATATATGCATGTATAT
>NC_068983.1:16604236-16612929 GCF_001194135.2 Octopus bimaculoides | reverse complement strand
GAGAGAGAGAGGGGGGGGGAGAGAAAGAGAGAGAGAGTACTCAAAAAGATCTGTCTGGCAATGAAGAATTGATAGTGGTGATGGTGTCACACAAAAAGTAGCCAGTACATTGTGGAGTGGTTGGCGTTAGGAAGGGCATCCAGCTGTAGAAACTATGCCAGAACAGACAATAGAGCCCAGTGCAGCTCTTAGCCTTACCAGCTCAAGTCAAACCAATTAACCCACACCAGCATGGAAAACGGATGTTAAATGATGATGATGATGATGATGATGTGTGTGTGTATACATGCACTTACATGTCTGGCTTCTTTCAGGTTCTGTTTCTAGATCCAACTACCAGACATTCATTGGTCTGGAACTATAACAGAAAAAACTTGCCCAAAGTGCTACACAATTGAACTGAACCCAAGACTATATGATTGAGAAGCAAACTTCAAAGTTACAAACAACACACCAGCCATGACTCGCATGCACTCAGACATTATATATATAAGCACAGGCATAGCTGTTTAGTTAAGAAGTTCACGTCCCAATCATGTGGTTTCAGGTTCAGTCCCACTGCATGACATCTTGGGGCAAGAATCTTCTACTATGCCTCTCGGTTGACCAAATCCCTATGAGTGGATTTGGTAGACTGAAACTGAAAGAAGCCTGTCATGTACATATTTATGTGTGTGTGTGTGTGTGTGTGTGTGTGTGTGTGTGTGCCTTCCTGTGTTGGCATTATGTGATAGTGTCACTATCATACAAGCTTCCAATCTACCACAAAACATGTTTGACAATGGGAAAATAATACTTTGCTTGGAAACAGGTGAGGGTTAGCAACAGGAAGGGTATCAAACTAGAGAAAATTTGCTTCAGTGAACTCTGTCTGGCCCATGCAAGCATGGAAAAGTGGATTTTAAAATGATAATTATGATAAAATACAATTGTTTCAGTACAATCCCATTTCTCTTCAATGCCCATGCTTAACTTTTAAAGAAGTTCAAGAATTTATTATAGCAATTGTTCAGTTGTAAGGTATCACCTGATTAAAGACAGAAATGCTGATTCTGTATCTATGACAGACAGTATTTTCTTGAGTTAAGATCTACTCAATCAATAACCAAAATATATAACAAATATATATGTATATACAATGGATGTATGCAGATATGTGTGTGTGATTGTTTTATATATATACACAGACATGCAGAAAGTAAATAGAGACCTTTAATTTTCAAAATTTCTGATCTAAGTGTCTTAATATGTTTTCAACAGTGTAGGATTTACAATGTAATTATTCTTTTTCATTCCAGGTGCCATTGTATTAAACATTTGTGAAGAGTAACCATGCCACGCACAAAAAAATTCAGCAGAATTGTCAGATTTTCAAAGAGCACGTATTGTTGGGCAATCTGAGGCTGATCTTAGCCAGCAAAAAATTGCCGAAAATCTTCAAATTCCTCTTGCTACTGCTTATAGAATTATAATGCTGCAATTCAAAAGCCAGCGAAAAGAATCAACAGATTCTCGTCCTGGCCAACCTGGGCCCTTGGGAAGAAAGTTTTGCTGTTTGAAGAGAATTGTAGAAAATGAACCCTGTTCGAAGGCTTCTGACATTGCAAAACAGCTAGAAGTTAGTCCAAGAATGTGTGTTATATATCTGCATAAGCTTGGGTATTATGGACAAGCAGCTAGAAGAAAACCTCTCCCTCAACCAATTAATATCACGTAAAGAAAGAAATGGGCTAAGGAGATGTCAGAAAAATCCAGTTCATTTTGTGATAGAGTGATTTTCTCAGATGAATCCAGATTTGCATTATTATCAGACAGTGGACGTATTTGGGTCTGGAGGCTTCCCAATCAAGAATTTGATTTGAAATGACTCCAACCAACTGTGAAACATGGTGGTATCTCTGTAATGGTATGGGGAGCTGTCACCAGCAATGGGCGTTTTAAGTTGATTGAATGCATTAGAACCATAATCAACACAAAAGGAACTAGAGAAAGGGGGACATTCATGGCAGAGTATAAGTACAGAAGCAAGAAATTATGTGACATGGAATTCAATTATAAGTGGCCTATACTCCACGTTGGAGGGTTAAAGGCAAGAAGAAGAAGTTAGAACCATAAACTCTGAAAAATACATCGAAATACTTAAGCAAGGACTACTTCCGATGTATTCACACAATAACAATGAAAAATGAGTTTTTATTCATGGAAGATGGGGCTCCATGCCACAGAGCGAAAAGGAATCAACAATGGCTGATTGAAAATGGGATCAAAAAGCTTCCTTGGCTGAGCCAATCTCCTGACATGAACCCAAATGAAAATCTTTGGAGCATACTAGATAGAGCTATATGAAAAACTCAACAGAAATCTAAATCTAAAGATGAATTGTTTTGATTGTTGTGTGAAAAGTGGGCAGAAATTCCACCAGAGACAATCACAAAGCTCATCAGTTCAACGCCAAAAAGAGTTTCTGAATTAAAAACTGCAAAGGAAATGTCAACTAAATACTAAAGTATGTAGTCCTACCTATCAATTACATTTCAATCGTTCACTTTGCGTATTAAATAAAAGATTTTGAAAATTAAAGGTGTCTATTTACTTCCTGCACGTCTGTGTGCATGTATATATATATATATATATAAAATTTTCAGAATGAGATAAAAATCCAAGGCTTAGAACATTTATAAACAGGGCTTACAGCTGTTTCCGGGATATTTCATTCTTCCACTTCAGTCTCTATTTCATATCTTATCTATAATAACTATTGCTTAACCATTTTCTCACACCATCTCTGATGAAGGGATATATAAAATATCCCGGAAACAGCTGTAAGACCTTCTATTTATAAATTTTCTAAGCCTTGGATTTTTATCACCTTCTTAAAATCTTTTTTAGATATACACATGCTGATATATGACCTATGTTGGACTCCTTATTTGCATTATTACTGAACCTGGAGCTTAACTATAGTCTGTCCATAGCACTTACTCAGCATTACCTGACACCTTTGGGTCTTATTGACACCATTACCTCTCATAACCTCTCTCTCTCCGTATATATCATCATCATCATCATCATCATCGTTTAACGTCCGCTTTCCATGCTAGCATGGGTTGGACGATTTGACTGAGGACTGGTGAAACCGGATGGCAACACCAGGCTCATATATATGTATGTATGTACATGTATGTATATACATACACATGGTCACTTAAAATTATTTCTCACTCATAGCATATAAAATCATTACAACTGAAAATGTGTATTCTGAAAATTTTGTTATATTACAAGTTTGTTTCAATCAAATGCACTGATTACAAATTTTATCCAGAAAATATAAATATGGAGGACCAGATTCCTAAAGGCAATGGCAGAATAAACCACCAAAACATATTCCAAGATCTGATAAATGAGGAAAAGCAAACTTCATGAAGCTTCAATTTCCCTAGAGCTAAGTGTTTAAAACATCTATCACAGAAAGGCAACAAACAACGGACATTCAGGAGTCATGACATGGATGCAGCTGTCTCCTTCAGGGTAAGAAGTTAAGGGCAAAACACTTGCATGAGTGGTGATGATACTTCTCTGATGACCCAGCTTTCCTTAGAGCAAAAGGCTTGCAACAGGTGGGGCCCACTGGGGTGTTTTCTATGGGTCTCAAACTTTTCTAAAAATCTCTCAAATTGGGCTGATTTGTTTCATTTTTGCCTACATAATCAGTGCTAGAAATGGATATGGAAGGGGATATGCAGGGATATTTTTATCTGTAAGATATGATATAATATAGATGTAGACTACAGACACAGTAGACTAGGGTAGTTTTTCTACCTGGCCAGCTCCTGTCATCCGTCCTACCCATGCATGCATGGAAGATGGATGTGAAACAATGATGATGATGATGTAGGTACCATGGTAAAATGTAAAATATATCAAAAGTGAGCTATTATTTTACATATAGTGGTTTTTTATTAAAAAGTATTGGACTGATTTGATATGTATTTATTTTCTTTAATATTTATATTAGTTTCTTTTCTGTGGACAAAAACTGAAAGATTTTTGTATTGTTCAAATAATTACAACCTGTCCTCTTAACCACTCAATCACCAAGTAGCTACAATACAAACATATACATGTATGTGTGTGTATATATAAATATATATATAAACAAATGCTGAGCCAGAGTCAAAACAAAAAATAATCAACATCACTTTTACTTACTTGGCCTAAATTTTTAAATCCATGTTCTTTGGCAATCCTATCTGCATTCTGCACTCCACCCTCGATATGTACAGCCACCTGGTTGATAAAATTACATGCTGATTTCCTCACCAACACCACCAGTAGAATAAAGCACAGGGACATCAACCTCCTGAAAATGTTCTCACAGTATCTGGAAGGAGGTGACAGAAGGAAGGGGTAAGAAGGTTCGTGTTTAAAAGCTTGTTTGACATGAGCAGCTCTGCAACGGTGTTGTTGCTGTTGTTGTTGTTGGTGGTGGTGGTGTTGCAGGGGCTGCTTTTGTTGATGTTTCGAGTTTGAATGAACAACTTTTCCAGCCGTGGCATTAATCATAGTATTTCTAGTAGTATTGTTGTTGGTATTTCGCTCCTGTTGTTTAACATAGAGCGGCATTCTGAAAGAAGAAACCTCAAAATTAGACAAATGTAAGTACACAACAAGAAGAACAAATCTATACTAACCATCCTCTGCTAAATGGAAATTTTGATAAATAAAAATCTCTTAAAACAGTTTCATTCCAAGGAAAATTAATATCCATAATAGAAATTTAAGTCCCAACGACTAGGGTAATGTAACAATTTGGTGGTAGTGGTAGGGGGTATAAAATATATAAACTATAGAAAAACAAAAGAAATAACCTGATGTCTAATAAAACTACCACATCAGTTAACATATGCCTGGTAAATTAAAATTTGTGAACCTTAAATATGTAAAATAATTCATAGTAAATTACATCTTGATAAATCATATCGAATAAATTTTAAAATCTGTCAAAGTATTTATTGACAAATAATAGCACTGGTTAAAAATCTAATGAAATATAAAATCTCGTGAAGCATCAAGTCACAAAATTCTTCAGTACACATAAAAGGGAGTCTTATAATGTTCTCAACTGACAATTCAATAGAGTTGATGAAGTAGTAAAGCAATATATGTATATATGATGTCGAGAGGTTAACTTAATCAGTCAAACGGGTTTTTAAGGCGAAAAACAATATCAATAATCTTACTTGTTATACATATCAGTGAAAATGAAGATATAGTAAAATCATCATAATATATCGCTTATATATATTCTTTTTCCTTGAACCATGATAAATCACAGACGAATAGATAGAAGTTTAAAGGGTCTTTACTCCCTCTCTCTCACTCCCCCAGTGTTAATAATCACTCGACAGACTTCTTGAAGTTGCTGATGTTATTTGTTATACCTCAACTGACCTCTCTCTTGTGTGATTGTTTGGTTTCTCTACCGTGCGTATGTATATGTATACATATATATATGCATGACGTATCTCATTATAGAGGCGTGCTGGTATCTGTAAGCTAGAAATGTAATTAACTGCACAAGAACACTGTGAAAGAGGTTGACAAAAGATTCTGAATGTATTTAGGAGTATGTGTTTGGGTGTGGATAAATAATTTCTAACTTACTCACGAATGTCTACTTAAAGATGAAAAAAATGTACATATATAAATATATATTATTTATAGTCGTGAGTGTATCTATGTAATAGCGTGTTTCAATAGAGAAGCATATTTTTGTTTATTAAGTAATGTATATATATATATATATGAGTGTAAATCTATGTCAAAGTGCATGTGAATCTATAGCGAGGAAAAAAACCTGCTGTACTTCGTTTGGTAGTTAGTCGAATCTCAATTATCCAGTGTTAATTAAATACTATCAAGATACAATTACTACCCTCACTTTCCCTCAAGAAGCCTTAAATAACGTATGTCTGGTTTATCAACTATCTATTCAATAAACATAGTGTACACATTAAGAAGTGTATAGAAAAATAAATAGCTAGAGGAATATAATTAATAATAGTAAGATAGATGTTATGTTTGAATTTACTAAACGTATGTTTGCTTCACTTGATACTAATTTCTTTCTTTGTTTATTATTTCCTTTAAACGTTTCTTTTTTCATTATTCTTTCAATATTTCAACCCCCAGAGTTGTAAGAGTCAACAAGGAAGCCCTGAACAGTGAAATTTACCATTTTCATCACCGCGACCGCCAGAGAAGCAAACACTCCATCACACTTTGAAACTTGCTTGTAGGGAGGTTTTCACAGTGGCAAATCACTTCATTTCATATTTCATGGTTACATAGAAGATTTGATGGTAGTTTTTTTCCATCACCTTGTTCTAAGGATATTTTAGTGGAGAGGAATCGATTGTGGTAGCTGGCTCCATCTAATTGTGCTGGTTTCCAGCGTGAATTCGTCTGCAGTTCACTGTGTCTATTAATTCTGTTGTTATGCTTAGGTGCGGGAAGTTTACTCCATCACACTGTTCTGTAGTTATAGCTGTGTGTATAGATAATGGTTCGTGTGTACTTCTAGACCAACTTAGTAGTTGTGTTTGTTTATAAGTAGTTAAACAGGTACTCTAACGCACATATATATATATATATATATATGCATAAACACGAGAAGTCATGCACATGAAAACATATTAGTGTGAGCAGACCAAGCTTTGTGAACCTTAAGTGAAATAAACAACAGAAGAACAATATCTAGCGCTTCTCTTCATCCTCTGAAACCATTTGTGACTGTAAGACCAAAGAAGGAAGAATATATACACATTTAAGTCATGCAGTTTAAAATGGGAAGAAAATAAACAAGAGAATCGCGTGCTTACTACATGTGAATCGATCCGTAAGAATAATTTGCGGTGGGTACCTTGTGAGAGGTTAATGATATATCATTGTAAGTTTACGAAACGAAGAAAGGAAAGAGAGAGAGGCGGAGAATAGGAGTAGGAGTGAGAATGAATAGAAGAGAGGCGGAGAATGAGAATAGGAGTGAGAAGGAATAGAAGAGGAAGAAAGAGAGGTCGAGAGTAAGAGTATCAGGAGAGAGAGAAAGTAGCATGTAAATAATGGTAGTGGGGAAAGGAATAGAAAGAGTATATATAGGACTGGAAGGGTAAAAAGTAAAGCATAGGACTGGGAAGGAGTGATTGTGAGTTCTGTGAGAATGAGAGAAGAAAGGAAATAACGAAGGTTTGGAAAGAAATAGGGAGAAGTAGAGCATGGGGGGGGGGAAGAAAGAGAATTGCAGAAATAATTTAGAGAGAAAAAGAAAGATAAGGTAGAATGAAAATCAGAAAGAAGAAATTATTAATTAGAGCATATAAGAGATAGAGAGACAAATTAAATATACCATACACTGTGCGTGTGTGTGAGAGAGAATTTAACGAGAGGAATAGGAAGGAAAACGAAAGAGAGAATATGTGGATTGAAGCGGAGAGGCAGTAAAAACAACAGCAGCAGGAAGAGGAGTAGTAAACCACTAAGTTTAAGCCTCTTCAGCAATATTTTCTAAAGCTTGAGAAGTGTTGGCATTTTGGCGATGTATGGGGCGTCAGTGACTTAAGAAATGGACGTCTAACAATCACCTTCTTCACTTTTATGTGGGTGGTACTTGTTCTTTGTGAGAATGTCGACGACTGATCTGGCTCAAAAAATATTTTCTGGGTCTGGAAGGGAAGTCTAAATTTTGAGGGATGCTGTTAAAAAGCGATGAAGTCATCAGTTATGACGGGAGCAGATTGTGAGTCTAAACATTCGCCGAAACTTTAAGGGTGTACAGCAGGAATAAACATTCTTGATATTACTGTTCTGGCTGTTGTCTTGCAGCCTCTACGTCAGCCCTGCTCGAGCAAGCCAATGGTTAAAACGTTTCAGTTATGACCATTCGAATTACACACACACAAACACACTATAGTGAAGGTACAAGGCTTAGTGGTTAGGCTGTTTCTCTCACGATCGCAAGATCGTGGTTTCGACCCCCATATCGAGCAGTGTGTTGTATTCTTGAGCAAAATACTTCCTTTTATATTGCCCTGCACTCACTTGGACATCTGATTGGGACACAGTATGCACTTGTACAGGCAATGTCGATTTGATGGAGGGAAAGGATGAATGTAGTGTACAAAAATTTGGTCACTATAAACAAATCAGCTGTGCAGGTTGTGCATTAGGAAATTGCAGAACCATCATCAGTGTTTATGCTGGAAGAGCATAAACACACACACACAATCACAAACTGATAATTTTGCAGTTGGGGTTCGAATTCCTACACTTTCATCAATTTGTAAGGGACGACCGTGCGAACTCAAAAAAGGAGAAATGGTGACGAATGGAAGAACAGAGGACTCCTTTTATTTAAACGTGTCACACGGTCGAACACAAAATAATATATATCAAAGATGATATACTAATATGTTATGCTACGATAACATAGATGACCAGTAATGAAAGACCACAATCGTATAAGATGAATAACAGAGATATTTATTGTAGCGTTAAAGATGTATGTCTGTGTGAGAGTGTGAATGCGGCATATAATAACATAATCAAAGACAGGCCGTCATACAAAGAAAAGTGTGTATGTGAGTGATACATGTGTGTGTATGTGAAATATTACAGCAGATAGAAAGAGAGTC
>NC_068983.1:16601772-16603994 GCF_001194135.2 Octopus bimaculoides | reverse complement strand
GGTTAGTAGTCGTAGACTCTTGTTGCTGATGTGGCGACGGCGGTGGTCATCGTTGGCTGGACGAAGGTGTTGAAGTGGTCGCTGGAACTGCTGCTGCTGTCGTGTGGTACACGGAACAGATCTCAAAGAGAAACTGGACCGAGACAAATTTGTGGGGTATGAGTTGATCTATTTATAGCGTTAAGGGGGCTCCAAAACGGTCATAGAAAACGCTATCACGTGACCTTATTAAGGGCTGTGATTGGTCAGTTTGCGTTCTGGCGGGAACGGTTCGAAGAAGTTGCCGATTCGAATATTAATCAGTCACGTGATGACAAGGAATGGGTTCTCTACTACGCTCGCATTTATTTATATTTAAATGAGAAGATTGTATGTAATGGCGATAGTAGTTTTGTATCTAGTGACGATAGGTAGTTTCACTACAAATTAAAATTAGTTATCTTGGGATATAGCACAAATCAAATATGTTCAAACAATTTAGAATTAGATCTCCCTTTCATATATATCAGGCTGTAAGACTTGTGGTGTGTTTGAAAGGAGAAAAATAGTCACCACTACATCATACATGTGCTAAACTCAGGAGTAATTCTCTGTTGTCTGTTGCAGTCCTCTGTAAAAAAAAAAAAGAGAAAAAGAAAATATGCTGTGGGTCTCTCTCATTTGCATTTAATTGACCAAATAGATCAAGAATGTCAAACTCATTCAGCTTTGCAGACCAGAGTGCAACATGAACTAGATTTTGAGGGCCTGATAGAAACATTGTGAAAACCCCCTTTTTAATAATGCAATACCTTCGTAAATGGACAAAGGGTCTGTATATATGATAACATCTTTATTAACAATAAAGAAAATGAAACATATAAGCTGTTGGTGGAGTATGTTATATGCAGAGGTGTGTAGAAAGCACTCACTCACATAGCATATATAATATATATATACTGATGTTTCAGCTAGGCTTAGCAATACTAATAACCTGGTGTTAGAATTTAATATGCTTCGTACAGAGTGTAATAGATAATTTTTAAACTGACAAAGGAACAGGAAACTGTACAATGAACTTCATTAACTTACAGCTGTTTCTGCTGTGAGATGCTGTGCACTGCATAAGTACTCAGCTCTGAGTGTTTATGCACTCAGTGCTGAGTACTTTTATATATATGTATCAGGTCATCCCATAAGCTCTGGCCAATTTTACCATTTTTAAAATTGAATGAAATTTAATGGTATTTCAGAATGTCTAATGGAATTAAAAATTATTTTTATGCATTTGTGTTACATTTAAACTAATTAAATATTATTTTACAGAATAATAGAATTAAAATTTCTTTGATTAAAACCCTTTCTAACATGGAAATATCCAAAGAGCATTTAAGGCATATAATGCTTTATGTGTACAAAATAGGAAACTCTGCAGCCAAAGTGGCTCAAAACATACACTCAGTTTATGAGAAAGAATGCTTGAATGAAAGAACTTGCTGAAGATAGTTTGCAAAATTCAGAAGTGGTGGTTTCAGCCTTGAAGATGAAGATTGAACAGCAGTTCAGTTGAGTTTGATGATAAACTCCTTGGGGCATTACTTGAAGAAAATCCTGCATTATCAGTTGAAGAATTGGCAATAAAGCTTAGTTTAAACCATACGATTGTTCATCGTCATCTTCAACAACTTGGAAAGGTTCCTAAACTTGGAAAATGGGTGCCTCATGAATTGTCCGAAAGCAACTGCAAATCCCGAGTTGACATCTGCTCTTCTCTCCATTCTCATGAACTCATTTTACCATTTTTGGATAGACTTGTAACTGGTAACAAAAAATGAATCTTCTATCGAAATGTTAAAAGTCGTGAACAGTGGCTTTGTGAAAGGGAAAAAGCTCAACCACAACCGAGGAGGGAACCTCATGGGAAAAAGGTTCTTCTCTCTATCTGGTGGGATTGCAATGGAGTAATTCACTTTGAATTGTTACCACCTAATGCAACAATCAATGCTCAAGTCTACTGTCAGCAATTAGAGCGTTTGAACCAAACTTTGAAGAAAAACCCCCCCACTTTAATGAATTGAAAAGGAATGATGTTTCATCAAGACAATGCATGACCCCACACTGCAAAGATCACATCACAGAAGATCAAAGAGCTTGTTTGGGAAAAAATTCCTCATCCACCTTATTCTCCCGACCTTGCTCCTTCAGACTACCATTTGTTTCATAGTCTAGAGAATCATTTGAGG
>NC_068983.1:16595141-16601568 GCF_001194135.2 Octopus bimaculoides | reverse complement strand
ATATATATATATATATATATATATATATATATATATACACACACACACACACAGAGTTCTATTAAGTAATAGTGATAAGATTCCTTAAGACATTTATTTGACTAATTGAAACCAATGTTAAATCACAACTGTAGTCTGGCTCCATCTGTAAACATATGCTAGTGATATAACACAATTTCTTAAATTTAAAAACTAATAAAAACAGTCTTTTACTATAAAATTGATGCAAGCTGTATGTTTTATACCTCAAAAATAGAAGCACCTTTGTTGACAGGATTGTTTTGATGTTGCTGAAAGAGTCTAGATTGTGGAGTAAATAAAACTGATCACTACATGATTTACTCAACTTGTGGATTCCAGTGATTATTTTAATCAAGTATATATACTACCTCATGTCAGATTCTAACCAGCCATGTATGCTATGATGTAATCTAAAGTATATGATGATTACCACAGAAAACCATGATTGTAATTAATATCTACTTTTATCACATAAGTTTCAGATATGTGTCTCTTCCAATTGTACAGACTATGAGGGATTTTCATACATAAAAAATATTTTAAAAAATATTCAAGGACTTATTCATCATTCATCATCATTATTTTAATGTCCACTTTTCCATACTTGCATGGGTTGGTTGGAATTTATTAAAGCAGATTTTCTACAGATGAATGCTCTTGTTGTCACCAACCCTTAGCTGTTTCCAAGCAAGATAATAATTCTCCATAGCTAGACATGTTCTTGTAGAATATTGGAAATGAATGGCACTGCTGCTATGACAGTTGACAATCATTTTACCACTGTTACGCAATGTCAAGACAAGGAGACACGCACACACACACACACATATGTGCACGTGCCCACAGCAGGTTTCTTTCAGTTACGCCTATCAAATCCACTCACAAAGCTTTGATCAGCTTGGGGGATATTGTAGAGAGACACACACAGTGGGACTGGATCCAGAACCATGTGGTTAGGAAGCAAACTTCTTGCCAATTGTTTATTGTCTGGAAAACTGACATTCAATGCTTGCATTTATAATTACATAAGCAAAAAACAAACAACTTGAATGGGATATGAATGCCTACAAACTTGTCAGAATTCATATTTCAGTAAAATGACATATTGATTACATGTATTTTTAACTGTAAATAGTAAACAATCAGTACATACTTAGAAGCATTGTCTTTAATACAAGCACAAAACTGTAAATTTTTAGTAGGGCGGTCAGTTGTTTGGATCAACCCCAGTACTTGATAGGTATTTTATTTTATTAACCTTGAAAAGATGAAAAGCAAAGTTGACTTAACCAGATTTGAACTTAAAAGGTAGAGACCAGAACAAATACTGCAAGGCATTTTGTCCTATGTGCTAATAATTCCTTGTCCTTCAGTGATATCCATTGATAATTTTTTTTCCTTACAATAGGCTCAAGTTTAGTCATAAATTACAACTTTCTAAACAAATAAAATGACTATATACAGTTAATTGGTATAAGCACAGAATGAATGGGAGAGAGAACACTTGTGTCGTTATGCCCAGTTAATCATTAACATTAATGTCAAATGTTATAATTTTTTTTTAGAAAGAATGAAAACATCTTAGCTCAGAAAGGATTCTTGTATAGACTCTCTGAACTTGTTCTGTCAAATCATTTTGATCTAAATCAGGTATGGGCATCCTGTTTTGAAAAGTAGGCAGTATGAGACAATACTCATCATAGGTTGGTTTCACTAGTAAAACATTTCAAGGTGATTTCTGTATATTAGGCTTGTCATTCAGAAATTTCGCAGGCTACAGTTTGCCCATGACTGATCTAAATCAACTATGTTTGAAAAATGTTTTTTGTATGCAAGCTTTTTCTGAGTTGTTAAGTCTGTGTTATTGTATTTTATTTAGCCAATACAATTGATAGAACTTGGTCAAAATTGGCTAACACTGGTAAATTAATTTTTCCTGAAGTAAAACTTAATTCATTTGTAACTAGAAAATTTAACGGAAGAGATCTGCCTGCTGATTTAAAAAAATTGTATGAAAATATCAAACATTTGCAGCCAGTAGACTGGTTTGCATAAAAGAATTTTGCTTAACATGTTAGGCTTCCCAAAAGTTGTACAAACAAAATCCTTAAATCAAATGTTGACACTATGAATATCCTTTTTATAAGATTTTAAAAAAAATTTGTGGCTTCATTGCAGCTACATTGAAAACAATACTTGTAAATATGTACCAATTATGTGCTACTTACATTTAAAATGCTTGTAATTGACATGTAATTTATTACAGTGTATAATTTTTTTTATTGAAATATAAATTCCAACAACTTTGTAGGCATTCATATTCTATTCAAGATATTTGTTGATGCTGATGTAATTATAAAATCATAAGTGCAAATGGTGAGTTTATATCTTTCTGTCTGCCAGTTCTACAAAATCTGTGTTTGGACATTACAAATGTCCTTGTCTATTGCTGTCTGCTTGCAGAAAACCCTCATTTGTCTGCGATCAGCTGATCAGCTCAGCTGTAGCAAGTTCAAACTAGTTGGACATGTAATTTTTCTAGACACAAATGACTTAATTGCAATTGGTTCTAAAACTTTTATGATTTGTGGCAAACTGATTTCTTTGGGCAGTTCTCTTATCTTTCATCCACAGAGACACATTTTTCGGTAATCTGTTTGAGTTCAGAAACTAGTGTTTCCTCCAAGTAGTAGTGGTATTTATTCCCACTTAAACATGGATGTTCTGTTAGAACAAACTTTACTGTGGTAGATAACATGATAGAAACTCTCATTTAGGCTTTTGGTGCAAAATGCATGCTTGTTTATATTGCTAGCAGGGAGATAAATCCTCACCAGATCATGTGATTTTGACTTTCTCTGGTCTCATTGATGCTAGACACTCAAACTCTATAGTTTGTAGTGACTCATTTCACTATCAGGGAGCTTGTTAAAAAAATATATATTAGCAACAGAGGCAGTATTAATACAGAGAGATAATATTTATTCCCACTTAAACATAGATGTTCTGTTAGAACAAACTATACTGCAGTAGATAACTTGAGAGGAACTCTCATATTGGCTTTTGGTGCAAAATGCATGCTTGCTTATATTGCTAATGGGGAGATAAATCCTTGCCAACTCCAGCCTGTGCCAATGCAATCTGAGTGTCTTAACCACACAGCTATACCTGTACCTGACTAGATTCATTTTCTGTCTGTCTGTATGTGTGTATGGATGGATGGATGTATGCATGCATGCATATGTGTGTGATAGAGATTGTCTCCCAGTCATGACATTGTGATAGTTATAAATGAGTGCCACCATCTTGCAAGAAGTGTCTTTCGCTTCCATTTGTGAAAACATGTCTGGTCATGGGGAAATATTACCTTGTTTGGAAACAGATGAGGGTTGATGATGGGAAGGGTATCTGGATATAGAAAAATCTGCCTCAATAAATTCTGTCTGATCCATGCAAGCATGGAAAAAGTGAACATTAAAGTGATAATGATGGTGACAGCAGACATGAAATCTTTCCTTCAACAGAGCATATGTAGATTAAAAATGATATCTATGATCAAATTTTTAATCATCCGTCCAATTCCAAGCTACCCATGTGATAATTGTTTCATTTTGTACCTATTGACATCAAGTTGATTGCGACCACATTATATTATTCTGACAATATAGTTAATCAACAGATGGCACCAATTGCAAAACAGAGAGCAGTAACACCACATGCAATTTTTTTTTATGTTTGATCCTTTTGTTTATACAGAACTTAGTAATTTCATACTTGCATTCAAATATAAAATATATAAATTTGCAACTGTTGGTGTTAAAAAAAGTGTCTGTAAGAGAGAGAGAGAGAGAGAGAGAGAGAGATAAACTAAATTGCTTATAGTTCTATATTTAAGAGATGAGGAATTATGTAATTATTTACATTATTTACATTTGACGGATATTTTGGTGTAGTGGTTAAGAGCACAGGCTACTAACTCCAAGATTCCGAGTTCAATTCCAAGCAGTGACCTGAATAATGATAATAATAATAATAATAATAACAATAATATTGAAAAATACCTTAGGAATGAGAACCCAGGTTCGAAATTTCCCCAAGACACCTGATGAAGGCTGGAGGGTATATCAGCCAAAACATTGTGTTAACAACAAACAAGATGAGGACAAATATCTGTCAAATGTAAATAATGTAAACTGTATATCATTTAAGATGTTATTTCATAACTTCCTAAAGCAACAGTTCTTAACTATGGTCCATGTGACCCCTGAGGGTCCATATATGATTTTTGGGAGTTCATGCAAGCAAAATAGTAAATTGAGGATCCATAGTAGTAGTGAGATGTCCATGAAAAAAAATTATGTTTTAATTGTATTTATTGCAAAAAACAGCTCATTTTTACATAGTTTAACATGTTTCTGGTCATTGAAACTGTGGTATGACGTCAGTGTCTGGGGAGGCTGACCGGAAGGGCGAGTTGACCGGAAGAGGAAGAAGGGCAGAGGGTGCCTCGATCGGGATTCGTGCCCTTTTCGAACGGGGTCGTGGTCAGGAGAGGACGTGCTAAGCGACGGTCTAGGTTTGGGAGAAGCAGCTGCTATTCCTAGTGTTCTTCGGGTTGGGGCAAGCTTCGAGGATTGGATACCGCAAGACAGACTCACAGTCGACGAAAGGAAAACTGAGGTAAGGCGATTACATTTACTCACACTCATACACCACAGAAACATGCTCTCTCAGAGAGTGCTTTTGCAAACCTACATAAGTGAACATGTGAAATGCAAAATAGGAAGTTTGAAAAAAGTTATAATTCCCAGTGTAATATAAAGTATCATAGAAAAAAAACCAAGACTCTTCATGCTATGACGTAGCTGTCCCTGTTACACAGGTTTGCTGATGAGATTTAATAATATGAAAACATGTACTCAGTTATCTAAATTGCTAAAGATCAGATTCATGCATTTCTGCATTTGAAATTTAATTAATTTCAAAGTCAGAACTGTCCGAGCATCATAAAAATGCTTTACAGTATTTTTTTGACTCCTTAGGCTCTGAGTTCAAATTCTGTTGAAGTCAAACTTGCCTTTCATCCTTCTGGGGGGATCAATAAAATAATTAACTGCCAAGTAAAGGGCTAGGGAGAACAGCATAATCAACTTTACCTTTCCCCTTAAAATTGTTGACCTTGTGCCAAAATTAGAAAGATAGACAAATAGGGCGCAGGTGTGGCTGTGTGGTAAGTAGATTGCTTACCAACCACATGGTTCTGGGTTCAGTCCCACTGCGTAGCACCTTGGGCAAGTGTCTTCTACTATAGCCTCGGGCCAACCAAAGGCTTGTGAGTGGATTTGGTAGACGGAAACTGAAAGAGGCCCATTGTATATATGTATATATATTTATATCTATCTATCTATCTATCTATATATCTATACATATATATATATATATATATATATATATATATATATATATATATATATATATATATATACATATATATATATATATATATATACATATATGTGTGTGTGTGAGTGTGTTTGTTTGTCTGTGTTTGTCCCCCCACCATCGCTTGACAACCGATGCTGGTGTGTTTATGTCCCCCGTAACTTAGCGACTTGGCAAAAAAGAGACCAATAGAATAAATACTAGGCTTACAAAGAATAAATCCTGGGGTCAATTTGCTCGACTAAAAGCGATGCTCCAGCATGACCGCAGTCAAATGACTGAAACAAGTAAAAGAGTAAGAGTAAATTAGAAAAATATTTAATTATTCATAACTTCTTGTACGAACTACATCAAGTATATAAACATACACAACGTAAGTTCGGTCTCCATAGATTGTACAAAATTTTGAAATGACATTAGTACTGGAGAACTAGAGCTTGCTAAATGTCTGAAGGTTTTATATTTTATTACTGAGTCCATAGTTTTACAGAGAACATTGTGATTGTGGAGCAAGAAGTTTGTTACAGACAATAGGAACAAGGGAGGAGGCTAGCAGAAGCTAATATCATAAATTGTCATTGTCCATATGTATCACGTTCACTCCTTTATACATTCGTTGGTGATGCTGATTGTTTTATAGGTTATTACTACCATCTGATTAAAGTATTTATCTCTGATTCATCCTTATATATTAACAGTTCTACTCTCCAGTGAAAATATCAACTCATCATCATCATCATCATCATCGTTTAACGTCCGCTTTCCATGCTAGCATGGGTTGGACGATTTGACTGAGGACTGGTGAAACCGGATGGCAACACCAGGCTCCAGTCTGATTTGGCAGAGTTTCTACAGCTGGATGCCCTTCCTAACGCCAACCACTCAGAGAGTGTAGTGGGTGCTTTTACGTGTCACCCGCACGAAAACGGCCACGCTCGAAATGATGTCTTTTATGTGCCACCCG
>NC_068983.1:16588800-16595131 GCF_001194135.2 Octopus bimaculoides | reverse complement strand
CTCGCTCGAAAATCCTACAGGAGCCAGTCAGGCGGTACTGGCAACGGCCACGCTCAAAATGGTGCATCTCATGTGCCACCCGCACAAGAACCAGTCCAGGGGCACTGGCAACGATCTTACTTGGCTTGCCGGGTCTTCTCACGCACAGCCCATTTCCAAAGGTCTCGGTCCGTAGTCATCGCCTCGGTGAGGCCCAATGTACGAAGGTCTTGCCTCACCACCTCAGCCCAGGTCTTCCTGGGCCTACCTCTTCCACGGGTTCCCTCAACTGTTAGGGTGTGGCACTTTTTCACGCAGCTATCCTCCTCCATTCTCACCACATGTCCGTTCTGATATTTAGGTTTATCAATAAAGAGTGTATAAATTAGTCCTTCAGTATCTATGGTTATCAACTAGTTAAAGGGCAATGGTACATGGAACAACAGTGATATGGGAAAGCAGATTACAGATTTCAGAGATATTTTTTCTTTTTTATTAAAACTCAAATTATATTAGAGGCTTCAGTAAAGCTGAATAAAATTTCTAGTATAAATTATAGGTGCAGGAATGATGCCTATACATGGTACTGTGGGCAAATGTCTTTTCCTATAGCCCTGGGCCAACCAAAGCCTTGTGAGTGAATTTGGTAGACAGAAAGTGAAAGAAGTCTTTTGTATATAAACATATATAGATATAGATATATAGATATACACTTCTGTACTCAACTAATGCTTTATTCCGAAGCATATGTATACTGAGTTCTAACAACAGGTTATTAGTAGTACTATGCTTGAGTAAAACATTAATATATATATATATATCATCATCATCATCATCATCGTTTAACGTCCGCTTTCCATGCTAGCATGGGTTGGACGATGTATGTATATATATATATATATATATATATGTATATATATATATATATATATATGTATGTATGTATATATATATATGTATGTATATATATATATATATATATATATATATATATATATATATATACATACATAAAATATACAGGGTGGGGCAGAGAGGATGGACATTTTTGAAAACTTTACAAAATCATTCATTTTAGCTGCAAACAAATTTTATTGACATCAATGTGTTTGTATTGAATTAGCATTAGTCAGAATTAAGTGTGGAAAACAATATCCATCATGTCCGTTTTCATTGATGCTTTTCTGAAGGTGTTCTTGGAAATTGACCTCCACTCTCTCCAACATTGTTCTGTGCAGAGTCCCATGATTTTAACTGTTGCCCAGTGGCCAATTTGTATGGGTGGAAAAGCAGATCTTCATGCAAAATACACCTTACTGATCGATTACCAATGTTAAGTTCAGTGGAATGCCTCCAAGCAGAGTGATTTGGACTCTGTATTAAAGCTTATCTGATGCGTTCCACATTTTCTGGGGTCTGTATTGTTCATGGCACCCCCCACTGGTCTCCTATTCATTAGTGTACCTTGTGTATGAAGTGCATTTACCCAACGTAAGATTGTGTTATGGGTGGGAACAGCCTGATTTCAGTGAATGTTGAAGTAGCACCAAAACTCATGCTGAACTGTTGTGACAACCTTGTTATTCTTCACATAACTGTCATAGGTAAACACATGATGCTCTATCATCTATAGTGTCATGGCTTCACCTGAAAAATAAAAAAAATGCTAAGACACCACAGACTGAATGGTAACTGTTGGACATATCCCCTACCCCTGGAGCTGAGTAATAGCCATTTCAAAAACGTCTGTTCTCTCTTCCCCACCCTGTATATATAAAAGTAAATGTAAGGACAAGCAAGTTAGATAAGTTGATATACAAAAAAAATTTAGATACATTTAATACGAAAAAATGTACTTATGTATACATATTAAATAAGTCTGACTGACACAGAATAGAAATATCATGAATCAAGGGGGTTGAATAAGAGTATTACAAGTCCAACAGCTGTTTCTGGAGGCTTGGTAAATAATAATAAGGATTGTAACTTGATTCCATCATTGGATAACACCAGCCTCCGTCACCAGGGAAGAATTTTACTTTTGAGGCATTGACAGAATGGAATTTAAACTCCATTCTGTCAATGCTTCAAAAGTAAAAGAGGCTGGTGTTGTTCAATGATGAAATCAAGTTACAATCATTATTTTGAACCACCAAGCCCCCAGAAACAGCTGTTGGACTCGTAATACTCTAATTCAACCCCTTTAATTCCTAATATCATTTCTGTTCTGTGTAAGTTGGACTTTTTATAAATATGTACATTTTTTGTATTACATGTATTTAATATTTCTTGTATATCAACTCGCCTAACTTACTTGTCCTTACATTTGCTCCTCTTCCTGCTCAAGTTCAAATCTTTTGAGCACTACAAAGTGTATTCTATACATAGAATACCTATCTCTAATCTATAAACTATATATATATGTATATGTGTGTGTGAGAGAGAGAGAGAGGGAGAGAGCGAAAGAGAGAGAGAGTGTGTGGAGGGGTGTGTTATCTGGGTGGATACCTTGGTGACTCTCGGTTAAATTCAATGTTACGGCTAACCACAATGATCAGTATTTACTGTCTATGACTGCTATTCAAAACTAGCCAAATAGATAGTCCCTGAAGAAGCTACGCAGAAAATTGTGCCAGGTTGCATCTGCAACTGCCCATAATCTGTGTAGTAGAAACATATGTAGGTCATAAAGACCATAATAATAAGCTGTATAAAATTGTAAAATAAGAGGAAATAGATTTTCAGGATGAACAAGTCTCCTTATTTTATATTGTTATAATTATTGATAATATATACTCCAGGTTATGCTATTTCCAAAGATACGTCGGTCTTTCTAAAATATAAAATAAATATCAAATACAATATTAATTTATGTCACCTGGCAAAACAGCAATAACATTCATACTATACTGTATTGTTAGTTCTGGGTTGTATCGACTGATTATGTTCATATTCATCTCCAGGAAATAAATAAAAAAAAGCAATAGAAACATATAATCTGTATAGCATATTAAAATTAATGTTAAAATGCAGTATGCATCATTGATCCTGAGTCTTGTCGTTTTATGTTGAAGAAAATGCAAGAGGCTTTTTCTCATTTAGATAAATATCTTGTTTTATTTGAGGAAATGGATCCCAATGCACAATGTTTTGTAAAAGACAATTCAAGGAACTTTAGACAAGTTTGCACAATGATCTACACCATCACAACAGGAGTCAGCTGATGATCCCCAACCATTGACATCTAGTGTGTTATCTCCTCCTCCTCCTCCTCCTCCTCCTCCTCCTCCAGCCTCAACAAGTAGCATTGACGTCAGCCATCAGGTAGGCAACAGTACAGTATTTGAAATTATTTCTTTCTAATATAAAAGCAGCTTAGGCTTGCCTAACAATTTACTGAATTTATAGGCTAACATAAAAACAACCTAGGCTAGCCTAGGTTTTAATTATTATATGTATATACATTTAAATAATGATTATTTTAACTTAAGTCGTGTCCTCTGGAACCAATTAATGACATAGGGTGAGGTATGATTGTATATACAGGGTGTCCCAAAAGTCACTGATGGGTTTCAATTTTTAAAAACTTCCTTAACTTTACAAATAAGTGCATGAAATTTTGATACAATATAAAGGACATAATGGAAATTAATATGCATGAGTCAAATTTTGCAACACCATTACATCACATATGAAAAATGACATTGCTTAAATGGCAGCCATTTTCAGCTTTGCACACCTATGCTCTTTCCAAAACTTGCACCATCACACCCTCAAGATTTTCAGACCCCACTTCTCTGATTTCTCTATTGATGTTCTCCTTCAGTTGCACCAGGGTCTCTGGTTTGTTTATATAAACCCTCTGAGTACCCAGTTAGCCGTGCCAAACCGTCAGCAGCAACCAACTGTTTCTTTCCGTTCCAGCAGGTTAACTATGCTTTATCATATTTTGCTTAATTTTCCTCCTGTTTCAGTTCAATGCCCACTGAAATTGATTTTGTCTTCTATCCTTTCTGGAGCCAGTGTAATACAAGTACTTGTAATATACACACACATCTCAAAAGTAAATAGACACTATCATTTTCAAAAGATTTATTTCTATAAACAAAATAATGTTGTATGATACACTTAAAAACTTAATCTAGCACTAAGTAGACATACCTTGTGCATAAATCCTCATCATCATCATTGTCGTTTAACGTCCGCTTTCCATGCTAGCATGCGTTGGACGATTTGACTGTGGACTGGTGAACCAGATGGCTGCACCAGGCTCCAATCTGATTTGGCAGAGTTTCTACAGCTGGATGCCCTTCCTAGCACCAACCACTCTGAGAGTGTAGTGGGTGCTTTTACGTGCCACCGGCACGAGGGCCAGTCAGGCGGTACTGGCAACGGCCACGCTTGAAATGGTGTATTTACGTGCCACCTGCACAGGAGCCAGTCCATCGGCACTGGCATTTTGAAGCACCAGGTATCTGCACAGATGCATCTATTCACTTTTAAGATATTTGTGCTCATGAATCACTTGGTCTTATATCACAGTCTTCTAGAATAGAAAGGAACTATTGTTTAATCTGATTTGTTTCAAGCTAGAAACTCTGCCAAATCAGATTGGAGCCTGGTGTAGCCATCTGGTTCACCAGTCCTCAGTCAAATCGTCCAACCCATGCTAGCATGGAAAGCAGACGTTAAATGATGAACGATGATGTGAGTAAGAAACAAACTGTTAATGTTGCTTAGTCCCCAGGTTAACCCTGCTTGAAAGCTTCTCAGCCATAATCATTCTGTATTGTTATGGGTATCATAGTGCTACATTATTTAATGTATCCTTCCATTTTTTTAAGCTGATTGGATGTGGTTTGAAGGAGAATCTATTGTTATTTGCCAACAGTACACAAACATAGAGACTTCCTAGTAAGCTTGTTACAAATGACAAATTCAGAAGGAACAGGTGTTTAATGATCTAAAAACAATATGGTGCTGGTTAAGCCATAAATAACTATAACAATTATATTTTAAATGCTGATAACAGAGATCAATCAAGTTTATGCATATGCTTGCTTCCCTTCCTCATATCATAACCCACAACAGATTATCTACAGCAGTGGTTCTTATTCGTTAGGACTTTGTGACACTGAAAATCAAGGAGAAAATTGGTGGCACACTTTATGTGGAAAGTTAGAAAAGAAATAAACAACTGAAAGTTCCAAGGTGCAAAAGATATAGAGAAAACTATCGCTTACCTTGACTTTGTGGTTAAAAAGCTCACTTTGTAACTACATGGTTTTGGGTTCAGTCCCATTGTGTGGCACTTTGGGAAAATATTGTTTACATTTAGTGATGACTCATAAGCCAATAATGTGTCATGATACTGAATGCCTAATATTTGGTACTCCATGTGATCTTAGCAAGTGCGTTTTGCCAACTTACAAGGACGTACTAAAATGTGTTTTGTTTGAATGAGAAAAAGAAAAGAATGTAGTTAAGAAAGACCCTTCAATTAAACAAATTGTGAAGATTGTAGCAGAAAAGATAATGCTTCTGTGGCAAAAGGCATTTATCTCTTGTGTTACAATTGAGTCAGTTAAACCAGAAATCTTTATCTACACTATCAAGCATTACTAAAATCTATGAAAAGTAGCAAAAATGTGCCATCATTTCAAAGTGTAATGTGTTTAAAAACAATGCAACAAAAGATTTATTTGACATTTCCTCTTGCAGGTGCAACTCCTTTAAAAGCTGCAGTTGTAATAAAGACAAAGAAGTAACACAGAGAGAACAAGATTTTTTATAGGATTAATGGACAAATCTCAAAATGATCATTGGTGGGATAAATCAAGCAGAATCTAAACAGAATGCTCAGAGGTTGATAAGAAAGAATTGGCCAGATCACAGTTGCCTTTCTATGTCAGCAAAGGTAAGTTTAAGATTTTCAGTTTAACTAACTCAATCGTAACACAAGGGATGGATGCCTTTTGCCAAAGAAGAAATATCTTTTCTGCTACAATCTTGACAATTTGTTTAATTTATTTTAATGTGTGTGTAATCTAGACCTCATGTAACATGTATATTCGGTGACCTAGTATTAAAAATAGTAAAGAAAGCAAAGTCAAAAAGTCTATTTATTTCACATAATTTTCAAATTTTAAGTGCATTGTGGAGCCTGAAGATATAAATTTTAAAGTTTGAGATTTTAACACTCTTGTTTTCAACAGATTTCGCAAAAGAAAATCAATTCGTAACAATGTATGTAAAAAATAAAATGAGCAACAGCAACTGTGTTATAAATTGATTTTTTGCTCATTATTCAAAATTTCAAGTGGACTGTGGAGCCTGAAGATGTACCTTGAAG
>NC_068983.1:16586551-16588790 GCF_001194135.2 Octopus bimaculoides | reverse complement strand
CTAATATATATCTTAATATATAAAGCTGAAGTTGTGTGTCTGTGTGAAGCCTTTTTAAAAGTTTATAGAAATCCACATTTTCCACTTTTTCATAAAAATGTTTACATCAATGGAATTTTCTCGGTGTGAACTTTCCAATGCAGTAATTAGATTTTTAAAATTCTGTTTACTTTGTGTGATTTATGGCTGTTGTTTCTAGCAACTTTTATATTTCTTCCCTTCTACCTGGAACAGCGTTCTTACACACGCGCTCAACAGAGAGAGAAAGTGATACATACAACGTCATAGATTAAACTTTCTTCTCAGTATTCTTTATCTATTTTTCATAACATTGATACGTAAAAACACACACAACCACACATACGTAATCTCTGACAACAACATACACATTGCTCCCGTTCTCTATCTCCCCCTCTTTCTCTCTTCCTCTCTCGCTCTCTCAAACGCATACACGTGCACGTAAACACAATCATTCACGTTCGTCAATATGGTATAACTACAGAGTTGTACCCACCGACTTTGGAAGGTCATAACTTCAGAAAAATGAATATTTTTTTATGAAATTGTCTATGCATATATTATTTATTAATGTAGATTCCGAATATACAAAAATTTTCGGTGAAAGTGTTTTGGGAGGTGGGTGGGGGACAATTTTCGTAAATTCCACTTAAATTCCTCTTAACTTCCAGGAAAATAAATATTTTTTCGTGTAATTTTCTACAAATATACCTTGATGTATGTACATTTCGAGAATGTAGGAATTTTGAAGGAAACAACTGCAGGTTATTTTTGAGAAGTGTTCCCCACTCGGTGGTGTTTTGGAGAAAGTCATCCATATTTGTCTCATTTTTCTCTATTATGTGCATAAGTGCATCCATAGATTTCTAATGAAGTAATAGGCAATGAAGAGAAGCCGTCATAAGAAAACTTTTAACTACCTCTATTCCTTTCTCCCCCTCTCTCTACCTCTTCCTCTCTCACTCTCTCAAACGCATACACGTGCAAGTACACAATCATTCAGTAAAATATAACTCATGTTCGTCAATGCTTTGTAATTATACCACGATTTTCACTAGGGTTTTAGGGTCAGGGTTAGGGGCTATGGTTACGGTTAGGGTTAGGATTAGTGTTACGGTTACGGTTTTAGGGTCAGGGTTAGGGTTTAGGATTACGGTTAGGGTTAAGATTAGTGTTACGGTTATGGTTTTAATGTCAGGGTTAGGGTTTAGGGTTAATGTTAGGGTTAGTGTTAGGATTAGGTCTAGGATTAGGGTTGGGTAATTGTGCGGGTGTTAATCTGAAAAATTACAGATATGTGAAAAGTACCAACCCTGCCATCTATTATAACTTTTGTTGTTCTGTTTAATATATACATAGATTATGCCTCCAAAGAAGAGAGTTTGCTGGGGAAAGAAAGCAGCCGGTTTAAAATGACAGCAACAGACTGCAGCAATTCACCACATTCCAGAAGCTACTTTGAACATTATGCAAAATGGTACATCAATATCTTCTGCCCAATCTGATAGAATTCTGGCAAAACTGTGTACCAACAAATCACCAGCAATTGATTCATCAGAAATTGCCGTCCTAGCTCCTGCGAAAAGGAATTACCCTGCTATGTATAATCAGGGCAGCGCAAAAAGTTGTTTTGCACAAGCATTTCTATAGCCAATTAGAAGGTTGAAATTTACGTACGCTTAATAATGTTACGCAAAACAGCCTTCAGACTTTCCCTATTAATTTCATCATCTTTTGAATATGAACATATTTACACATAAGCATTTTGTCGTTGTAAGGCTTTCTTTTTTAGTTGATTTTCACCTAGCAAGACTTATCGTAGATGGCGTAATAAGTCACACCCGGACAAGGTCGGGTTATACTGCTAGTATATATATACATTTGTGTGTGTGCGTATCATCATCATCATCATCATCGTTTAACGTCCGCTTTCCATGCTAGCATGGGTTGGACGATTTGACTGAGGACTGGTGAAACCGGATGGCAACACCAGGCTCCAATCTAATTTGGCAGAGTTTCTACAGCTGGATGCCCTTCCTAACGCCAACCACTCAGAGAGTGTAGTGGGTGCTTTTATGTGTCACCCGCACGAAAACGGCCACGCTCGAAATGGTGTCTTTTATGTGCCACCCGCACAAGCCAGTCCAGGGGCACTGGCAACGATCTCACTCGAAAATCCTACGGGAGCCAGTCAGGCGGTACTGGCAACGGCCACGCTCAA
>NC_068983.1:16580041-16586128 GCF_001194135.2 Octopus bimaculoides | reverse complement strand
AACTTGGTCGCCTAGATAGCGGAAGCTATCGACTACCTCTAATTTTTCACCCTGGAATGAGATAGAAGTTGTTTCCTGTTTGTTTACAGTCTTTATTGCTCCTGAACATCTGCCACAAACAAAAACTAACTTGCTAGTTAACCTGCCTTTGATGTTGCTGCACCTCTTATGTGTCCATAGCTTGCACCGGGAACATCTTATAGAGTTACTACCTACTCCTTTTCTACATACTGAGCAGGGCCATCTACCTGAAGGGGTTTGTGTTTTATCTACCTTCCTACTTATTAGGATTTTGGTTTTAGCTGGGTTGACTCTAAGGCCCTTCAATTCTAGACCTTGCTTCCACACCTGATCTAACAGCTTGATGCCTCTGTAATTATATATGTATGTATATATGTGCATATATATGTATATATATATATGTATGCATTCTTTCATTCATTTTTGCTTCAGTCATTTGACTGTGGCCATACTGGAGCACCACCTTTAGTCGAGCAAATCGACCCCAGGACTTATTCTTTGTAAGACTAGTACTTATTCTATTGGTCTCTTTTGCCGAACTGCTAAGTTATGGGGACGTAAACACACCAGTATTGGTTGTCATGCACTTTCCGTTGCATTGTTGCCTTTATTGAACTCATAAAGCAAAATATGCTAAATATGCTCCTTTGTCACTTTCCTTATAGCTTTGAAAAAATAACTGTTAAATTCGAACTGCACTCTTCAAAACTTGCACTAAGAATAAGCACAGGGTAAAATTATCATCTACTTTTATAGCAAGTTGATGCAAGAAGTTTATCCAATCTCCTCCCACTTTTAGTTCATGCAATTGAAAAAACTGCATTATTTATGGGATGGCCCAATATTTTCTATATATTAAGTTTTGTCATGACAGAAAAAAAAAAAAAAAAAGAGATACATTTGACATTTCAATTATAATTTATCATTGACGAATAAAGTATTAAGTTGTTATTGGAAAGTCTTGTATGAATTAAATACTATGTTACTGTTTTGAAGTTCATACATCTGGTGACAATCTCTAAGGATTATTGCCTGTGTTGCTTTGTTGAACTTTGCGAGAGTGTTATAATGATTCTGAGTGGTGAACAGATTGAAGAAGAAATCCAAACTGCCAAATATGGTATATTCTACCTTTCAGATATATTTGAGAAGCTAAATTTACTGAACAAACTGCTGCAAGGTAAAAGTATAAATCTTTTAGTTTAAAAAGAGGCTACGAGTGTTTTACTTGAAAGACTTAATCTATTCAGGATAAATATTGAACATAAAGAGTTAATGTATTTTGCAACTCTTGCCTCTATTGAGGAGGAGCTGCAAGAGGATGATATTTTAATGTACATCGAGCACTTGAAGAAATTGTACAGTGATATGGAAATTAGATTCAAAGCTCTACTGAAAATGTACATTCTGAGTTGACTGGTAGACCCATTTGGGACAAATGCAGCTGATGTTGATATCAGATGGCAAGAAAGCCTTATTGAACTGTAGAGTAATCAAACTGCTCAAGCTAGATTTTATCACGATTTCAATAACGTATGGACAAGAAGTGAAATTGTCATGAAATTCCCATTGCTTTAAGGTAGGGTAAAGTTACCTTGTTGAGACATGTCAACTCATAGGGGCCGGTTTCTCGGTTTCCATAACATATAAATTCCCTACCTAGATGGGACACCAGTCTGTTGAAGGATTACTCTTTTTTTGCCAGCCGAGCAGACTTGAGCAATGTGAAATGAAGTACTTTGTTCAAGAACACAACACATCGCCTGGTCTTGGGATCAAAACTACAATCTTAGTCCAACACCCTAACTACTAAGTCACATGCCTCCACTTTCCATTGCTTTGGCAAGATGTTAAATTATATATCATTGCCTTCCTTCCTTACCTGATTGAATCAAGTTCTAGCTGAATATCTTTCCTACAATCAAAAGCTCACAACTGCTTAGAAATTGTAAGTAAAGGTGATCTTCATTTGTCTCTAACAACCATGGACCCTTGATATCGAATAACTTGTGAAACTGAATCAGTCACAAGGATCTCATTGAATAAATACAATAAAAAGGTAATACAACAGATTTTTAAAAAAAATTGCTATAGGATTTAATTTTTGTGCTCAAAAAGTAATCATTTTTTAGAAGTTATTAATTGTCTGGGTGTCAAGAGATTTTTTTTTGTTATATGTGTCATATCAAAAAAAAATATTGTATGATTATAAATAGCTGTTTTATTGAACTCACAAAATATTTTTGCTTTTATGAAATAGAATAATAGAGAATAAATGTGCAATTAATGGACACTGATATTTTTTTGTGGCATTTATTAAATTAATGATAGAAAACAGGTCACCTTTGGACAAAACTTTTTTTAAAATGTTTATTATTATAAATTATTGTTCAAAAATTGTTTTCATTACATTATCAATTTTTAAATATTTTTAGAAATTTATTTAATCGTAATAAAATGAATTTAACCCTTTAACATTCAAATCACTCTGTCAAATGTGAAGCTTATTTACCCACAATATTTCGAATTAAGCAGGGATTATCTCACAGCTTTGTGATTTCGATGATGTAATTATTTATTTTTAGAATGACATTGTAGGTTAGGTGTGAAAGGCTGGATGTGGTTGATTTCAATATAAAAGAGGTAGAAAATTTAGGCTGGATATGGCTGGTTTAAGTGCTATTTCAATATCATTTGAAAAAATTTACAAATTTTATATTTATTGTAGTTTTTTAATTGTTTCAAAAATTACCTATTTCAACTATTAACCATTTATTTAAAAACTGAAGTACTTTTTCACTAATAATGTCTAAGGTGCCACAGAAAAATTAAAGATTCCAAATATGTGTGTGGGGTTAGGATAGCTAAAAAGGTTGGAAACTATTGCATTAGATTATCAGCTAAAACATGACTCTTTGTACTCTGAGTTGAAATGACATCCAATCAAAACATTATCAATGATGATTCCAAAGAAACAATGAGGGCCTTTATTGAGTGGGCTATCAGCATTGTAGTGCACAAGGATATTCAATACAAATGGTATACACTGAAAATGCCAAGCGATCTCTGCAAAGACACAGGAAAACCATTTGTTCTGTGACAAGTGGTTATATTACAAAGTTTAAAGAGCCTCATCCACATCCCATACTTTGTTTCTCCTCTGATGAGAAAAAACTTGTAGCAGAGCTACATATTACATAGTAATATGTGAGTCGACCTGCACAGCAGATGAATATATCGATGAGGCGTCTAGACTCACTTTGATACACTATTTTTGCTTTGATACAGTAGCCTCGTTCTGAAACACTAGCCTTGTTCTGAGTTACATTGTAGAAAACTCTCAGTTCCTGCCAGGTTTCGGTCAAAGACACATGTTTTCTCTGCAGCTCCACACACAATCTCCCACGTGTGACTCACATGTCTATTCACCTTGACACAAGATATATGGTTCATAAATAAAGATATTTTATCACACGCACATTCTCAAAATGACTGTTCTCATTACACACATGCATACATACTGTAATACAAATATTATATATTACTTCTTTCAGTGCAAAAGCAGAAATCAAAACATTCTTTGTTTGTAAACACATATGTTTTTGTATTATACTACATGCTTCCACCACAGAATAAACAATACATTTATACACAAAACTGTCTTATGGTGAGTCATACTAACTGTTTTTCCATTTAATAGCATGCACTTGAACAGCCAACAACAGCCACTATAAAAAACTCAACCAAGACCAAAAGTCTAATAATAGACATGGCAGATGGTTTTGTGCTGATCCTTCTGATGTCCCCCCCCCCCTCAGTGATGCACACTAAATTTTTGGTAACTATGGTAGTTTTAGAAATGGTGAGTAGTGACGGCCATATCATTCCATATCACATCTTTGCACAGGACTTACCAAAATTTTTATTTTTATTTTTTGTTTTTGGACAGTAAGGGTGATTTCCTATTTGCTTCTATCTAGAAACCAAATGAAATGACTACTCTTCCCATCAAATTTTGCTTTTGTGACCTGGACATCAATGTTTTGAAACTGACTTATTTTCCATTACATTTCAGACAGAGTAAGCACTGAGTTGCTAAAGCAGAAATATTGTTCTAACAAATATTCTGCTCAATGCCACAGATTTTTTTGTCACTTACTTGACTCAAACCACTTGAGCATGTCCCTTAGTGGTTGACAATATGTGCATCTCTGATCATGAGCAGGAGTAGTGGGGGAGTATCATAGCCCTGTGTTGAGAGGAATTCTTTGGGGTTTGAATAAATGTAATAAAAGCAAAGTTTGAAGGAAATATTAGCAATTTTTCATATTTTTCTAGGGATAAGCAAATAGGAAATAACAGTTGCTGCCCAAGGACAAAAATTCTGTTACACAGTATAATCTAAAATGGATGTCAGATAATCTATACAATCAGGTAAAACCAAACTTGTAGCCTCCAGAATCATCAAATTTAACACTTTAACATTTAAACTGGCTATATCCTGCCAAAACATTCTACTCACTTTATGTTCAAACCAACCAGATCCAGCCTCTCTCACCTATCCCACAATGTAATTCTAAAAATAAACAATCACAACATCAAAATCTTGAATCTACGAGATAATGCCTGATGAATTCAAAACAATGTGAAAAGGGTTAAGTCCCATAGTCGACGACTACATTTGGAGAATTGTTGAATGGGAGACTAGCTGACATGGTCACAATATCATAGCTTCATTGAAGGCTGCCATTGTCCAGGTGATGTGTCTGAAATGAGAAAGAACAATTTAGTGCAGGCATGTCTATGATTCTGGCTCCACACTGAAGCAGTCATAAAAGTTGAGGGCAGATTCATAGAATACCCTTATAAGAAAACTTATCAAGAATATGTAAACAAATTTTCATCAAAATACATTTGGCTTTTGCTCGATTAGACTAGTTTCATTAAATTATCAAATATGTCTTCAAATACCTCTCATACCTTATATGTTTGTCTGTCTATCTGTCTGTCTATTTGTCTGTCTGTCAGTCTGTCTGTCTGTCTGCTTGTCTTTTTGTCTCTTTGGTTTCATATTTGCATACACACACACACACACACACATACACACACACACACAGAGTCATAGAGACAAATGTAAAATGTTATATGAGTTTAGTTTTCAAATCATGTAACTTTTAATTAATTTTTTTTTTTTTAAATATATATAGCCATATTTCAACGAAACAGAATATTACTTATTCTGTTCATTAACACAATGAGCAATGTTATTCTCAATACATAAAAATGTCCAGACAAATGACATTCTAAAGTACTTTGGTCATGAATATATGGTTGGAAGTGACATTTGTGTCCCTGTATACACACACTCAAACACACACACACATACATGCACACACATACACGCACACACATGCACGCATGCAGTGCACACGTTCCTTCTCTTTCTCTCTCTCTCTTGCTGTGTCTGTGAGTGTATGTGTGTGTATATATATATATATATATATATATATATATATACATATATAGAAAGAGACAGAGACACAGATAGATATACATATACTTCAGTATTCAAAATGGATGTTTGATGATGACAATGACGATGTATTTATGATAGACATGTGCATATATTTATGTGTAAATTTATATACATTATTATATATATTTATACAAACACACACACACATATGTCTGTGTATGTTTATACATATACATACACATATACTTATATATATTTGTGTATGCATGTGTGAGTGTACATATATATATATGTGTGTGTGTGTGTGTGTACTTATATTTATTTATGTATCTATATACTCATATATATGCTCCTATAAATATATTTATGTAAGGATATATATATGTATGTGTGCATGTACATATATATGGGTGTGTGTGTGTGTATACTTGTGTGTGCATGCACACATACATATACACATATTTAAATCTACATATGTACATCTGTTCATACATACTTTACAAATATATGCATGTGTATCTATAAATATATTTGATATATGCATGCACACACACACACAAACCATATGCACAAGCATTCATTTATATATA
>NC_068983.1:16577706-16580016 GCF_001194135.2 Octopus bimaculoides | reverse complement strand
TATATATATATATATATATATTTATATAAATATAAGCATACGTTTATGCATGCATTATACATGATCTGATCAATAAGTATCTGGACTGTTGCCATAGTAACAAAGCTAGAGCACACAGAATAAAGCCATTTGGCACAGATTGACCTTGAACTCTGCTGTGCATGGGTACTAAGTTTTAATGTTCTTTCTCACTTCCGTTATTTACAGCTGTGCTTGGAAGGAATGTGTGTAGCATGTGATCATCGCATTGACCACGACAGAGAAAGTTGAGCAGAGAATCTGCATCAAATGTTGCCAAAAGCTCAGCGATATCTGCTCAGATGCTTATGCAAAGTTGCAGAAAGTGTATGGAGAGGAGTGTATGAGCTGCACACAAGTGTACAAGTGGTTTAGAAGTTTCTGAGATGGCCCACATTCTGGGAGACCTGCAACCAGCAGAACTGAGAAAAGTATCGCAGATGTCCATGCAGCTGTGAGAGAAAATTGTTAAATCACCATCCATGAGTAATCAGAGGGTGTGCAGATTAGTTACGGTTCAGTTCAGTCCATTATCACTGAAAATTTGGGTTTGAGATGCATATCTGCCATGTTTGTGCCAAAGCTGCTTTCAGCTAACCAAAAAGACACTTGGGTTTCAGTTGCTCAAAATCTCCTTGATTGTGTTAAGAACAATTAAAACGTTTTGAAAACGGTCATAATGGGTAATGAATCATGGGTCTATGGCTATGACCTGAAACAAAGGCTCAGAGTTCGCAGTGGAAGACCCCAATCTCTCCAAGAAAGCATGGATGAGTTGAAGGAATGTGAAGACACTGCTGACCGTTTTCTTTGATGACAAGGGGATTGTTCATCATAGGTATGCTCCACCTGGTCAGACAATAAACAAGGAGTACTACTGTAACATTTTGCAGGATGCTATTCATTGGAAAGGCCATGTCTGGTGAGTGGACATATGTCCGATGAGTGGCAATTGCACTATGACAACACACTTGCTCATTCAGCAGCAGTTTTTGGCTAGGCACAGCATTCCCTGGGTCTGAGCGCCACTGTATTCCCCAGATCTCACTCCTTGCGACTTTTCCCTCTTTCCAACAATCAAATCCCACTTGAAAGGAAGAAGATTTCAGGATGTCATGGAAATTAAAGTGAATATAACGAGAGCTGCCGATTATCCTAGAAAATAAGTTCCAGGAATGCTTCCATCAATGGAAACAATGCTGGATTAAGTTTTGTTTTTATAGCACCAGTCTGGATACTTACTGATCAGACCTCATACATATATACTTACAAGACAAACCCATATATTTTTAATATAATATCATCTAGCAATTTTGTATGAAGAAATGCAGTTGTATAAGTAAACTGCCTGTAGGGTTAAGGTTTCATTCATTTTTAAAAAATTACATAGCAATACACAAACACACACATACATACACACACACACACACACACATATGCAGTCGTACATATAGTGCACTCACACATGCACATGAACATATACTTGCTCAGTCACATATATATCCTCACACATATACATATACATATACATATACATATACATATATACATATATACATATATACATATATACATATACATATATACATATACATATACATATATACATATACATATACATATACATATACATATACATATACATGCACAAGGATACACGGACACATATCTGAAAATGATATGAGGAAATGCATAAAATGAGATGCACTGTGAATGTCTTCTTCCTAACATCCAAACAAAACAGGTGAATGGATGTGAGTAATTATGACAGAAGACACAAGATATAATAATAGGCAAAGTATAATGGAGAACAAACACAAGAGGATAGACATTGTAAAATATCTAACAATATGAGACATAAAATTAATAAAATATAATATAATGGATATAGACACTGGTATGGTTGTGTGTTAAGAAGCTTACTTCTTTATGTTTGCTTGTCTTTGTTTGTCCCCCCTATGTGATGCCTTTATGGCAAAATTTATGAAATAAAGAAGCTTACTTCCCAACTACATAGGTCTGGGTTCAGTCCCACTGTGTAGCACCTTGGGGAAGTGTCTTCTACAATAGCCTTAGGCTGGTCAAATCCTTGTGAGTAGATTTGAGACATAGAAACTGAAATATGTATATATATGTCCAACCAATGCCAGCATGGAAAGCGAATGTTAAATGATGATAATGACGATGGTAGTATGTGTGTATATATATGTGTGTGTATGTATACATATATATATTTGTGTGTGTGTGTGTATATATATATATATATATATATATATATATATATATATATAT
>NC_068983.1:16572794-16576925 GCF_001194135.2 Octopus bimaculoides | reverse complement strand
TATATATATATATATATATATATATATATATATATATATTCTGATGTGCACTCTATATGATCTTTTTACTCTTTTTACTCTTTTGTTTTTCTCTCTCTTATTCTTTTTCCTCCTCTTCTCCCACTATTCTCTCCTATTACTATGTCACTCTCCCTCCCTCACTCCTCCTCCATTGCTCATGTGGCTCCCACGTGACCATCGGCCATCTTTCTTTCTCTCCATTGTGGCCGGAACAAGGAATGCGTGTTCTTGTTTCTTTCCTGTCCAAGCTTGATTTACACGTTCACCACCACAACCTCGTTTAGGCTTATTTTAAGTGACCTAAATGTAGGGAATATATTTGTAAGGTGCCTTCACAGCCTTGGTTTTTTATCTCATTCTGAAAAAAAAAATTATTATATACACACACACTGATATATGACCAAACCTGGAGCTTAACTATGGTCTATCTATAGCACTTATTCAGCCTTACCTTACCCCTTTGGGTCTTACTGACACCATTACCTCTCATAATCTATATATATATATATATATATATATATAATATTTGTTTCATTTGTCCCCTACCACCACTGCTTGACAACTACTGTTGGTTTATTTACATCCCTATAACTTAGTGGTTTGACAAAAGAGACCAATAGGATAAGTACCAGACTTCAAGAAAAAAAAAAAGAAAAAATTACTGGGGTTGATTTGTTTGACTAAACCTTTGAAGGCAGTTCCCCAGTATGGCCAGAGTCTAATGACTGAAACAAATAAAAGATAATATATAAAAAATAAAAGACTTATGAGTGTCTCTTTATATTTGTGTTGTATTTGTCCCCACCACCACTACAGCTTGACAACCAATGTTAGTTTGTTTACATCCCTGTAACCATAGCGGTTTGACAAAAAGAGATTGATAGAATAAATAACAGACTTAAAAAAAAAAATAACAGGGATCAATTTGTTTGACTAAAACCCTACAAGGTGGTGCTCCAGCATGGCCACAGTCCAAAGACAAGCAAATAAAAGATAAAAGCTACTACATTGGTGATGGTGATGAGTAATATAAAACAATGGATAGTATAAGATAACTGAAAATATATATTATTATGGGCAAGGTAGTGTAGTAGATGACACAATATAGCGTTTGCAATGAAATCCCCCACCACCACCACCAACACCACCAACACCAATACATTGTGAAAAATAATGTAACATAGCATGTTAACTGATTGTTGCAGATGAGACAGCTTGATGGATATTACGTGTTTAGACATTACAGAGTTTGCAGATAACAGATTATTATTGATAATGCAAATGACAGATAATATACCATCACCATTGTCATCATCAACAGCTGCAGCACCAGTAGCACCATCATCGTTTTGCATTTGCTTTCTATGCTGGCATGGGTTGGCTGGAGGGTCACTGTTCTCATAGCCTAATGCCTGTAAATGGCTTGGTTATTTGGCTTGGGGCCTATGTGTTGATGTCTTTCTATTGCCGACCACATTACAGAGTGGTTGGAAATAGGAAATTAGATGCATTTTCTCATGGTGTTAGCACTTACATGCATACATGCACACACACACATCTTCTGTGGATATCACTATAAATTGCTTCTAGTAACAGAGCCCTGGTTTGGGAGTTCCAGAGTTTTGAGGAGCATGGAATCACATCTTAGCCATTATTGTTCTCAGCTCTACTCTGACGCTGAGTAGTACACCTGTTAGGGTTCTAGCCATGGGTCAACTAGCATATTAGGGCTTGCCTTCATATGCATGTGAAGACAGGGTCTAGCAGATACTCCGGAAGAATTCTTCAGAGTTCAACAGAAAGGAAGGCGGCTGCAACAATGCATTGTGAAGTGTGGAGAGCAAGACGAGGCAAGTAAAACATCTTGGTCATCTACTGCATCACTAGTGTAGCTAGAGGGGGAAGTTAGGGGGAAAGGAGCAGGAGCTGTCCACCCTGGGTGGCACTTTTAGGGGGGCAGCATCACTTTTGGGTCTCCTATAAGCAATATGTATGTTTTGTGGAGGCCTGAGGGTGGAAAACTGAAGGGCCACTCCGGGTGGCACACACCCTAGCTATGCTAGTACACTGCATCTGTCTTAATATGATTTTGCCACTGGATCGAAGGTAGTCATGCATGAGTGAGTGAGGTTGATGGTGTAGAACTCTTCTTCACTTTAAACAAAATCACCATGCAAGTCATTAGTTATTCTTAAGGATGACTAGGTGGTCCTTGTCTCTCTGATAGATGAACACAACATGGTAGATTCCCTGTGGTATGACATCAGTGTCTGGGGAGGCTGACCGGAAGGGCGAGTCGACCGGAAGGGGAAACAGGGCAGAGGGAGCCTCGATCAGCGTTCGTGCCCTTTTCGAATGGGGCTGCGGTCAGGACAAGACGTGTTAAGCGACGGTCTAGGTTTGGGAAGGTTTGGGAGAAGCAGCTGCTATACCTGGTGTACCTTGGGTCGGGGCAAGCTTCAAGGATCGGATACCGCAAGACGGACTCGCAGTCGAGGAAAGGAAAACCGAGGTAAGGCGATTACATCTACTCGTACGCACACACCACATTCCCATCTACCAAAACCACTACAAGGCTTTGGTTGACTCTGGTTTATAGTTGAAAACACTTGCACAAAGTGTCACACAACAGGAATGGACCAGGAATCATGTGGTTTGGAATCGTGAACATCTTAAACCCACAGCCATGCCTGCATCTACTATGAAATGAAACAAAACTGCATTTGAGACTCTAGCATAGCTAGAGTGTGTACTGCCCAGGGCAGCCCTTCAGTTTGCTGTCCCTGGGCTCCCACAAAAAATACATATTGCTTACAACAAACCCAAAAGTGGTGCCCCCACCAAGTGCCCTTTCTGGCTACACGTGTGATTCGAGAAAGAATTGTATTTAAGAAACAAAAGTAATACTTGACACATATAATGGTTTCAAATTTGGGCTCAAGGCCAACAATTTCGGTGGAGGGTGTAAGTTGATTACATCAACTTCAAGGCAAAGTCAACCTTGGTGGAATTTGAACTCAGAATGTAAAAACAGACAAAACGCCACTAAACATTTTGCACAACATCCTAGCAATTCTGAATGTTGGCCACCATATATTTGAGACATATAACTTAATATTTAGAAAATATTAAATAGCATTTATAATAAATTTTTTTTACCAAATTTTATTAAAAGACACCTTATCTCAAAGAACACTAAAATTTTTTTCACAGAATCTTTTTTGAGAAATAGTCACTATGGCTTTACTTCAACTACACACAATGCCACATACGCACACATACGCACACATATGCAGACACACGCACACGCAGACACACACACATGAGATTACAGAAAATTCTATTCTGCATTATAAGTGTTAGGTATGGTTGTATTTGCTTCTGTATATTTGTTTATGTCTAACAGTGAGTTGCATAATAAATATATCAATGGAAAACAACCTGCCACACACAGTGAGTTTTGTGTTATTGTTATGCTCATATTTGTACTATACACAAATGATAAGGCACAACTTATTATAGGTGTCTGTTGTTAATTATGCATATGAATATAGACAGCCTTCCACATTCAGTGAGTTTTGTGTGTATTTGTTATGCTTATATTAGTACTATATTCGAATAAGGCACAACTCATTCACGGACATATTATTCATTATGTATTTGAATATAAACAGCCTTCCACATTGTCAGTTTTATGATAATGATTTTTTTAATACAAATAATAGAAAATGTATAAACAGAAATAGTGAGTTGTTATTATGGATGTATTATTGACTAAATCGTCGTCGTCGTCGTTTAACGTCCGCTTTCCATGCTAGCATGGGTTGGACGATTTGACTGAGGACTGGTGAAACCAGATGGCTACACCAGGCTCCAATCTGATTTGGCAGAGTTTCTACAGCTGGATGCCCTTCCTAACGCCAACCACTCAGAGAGTGTAGTGGGTGCTTTTACGTGTCACCCGCACGAAGGCCAGTCAGGCGGTACTGGCAACGGCCACGCTCATCTCGCTTGAGAAACCTCATGTGTCACCCGCACAAGAGCCAGTCCAGGGGCACCAGCAACGATCCCGCTCGAAAATCCCACAACAACCCCACACAAGAGCCAGTT
>NC_068983.1:16551377-16570819 GCF_001194135.2 Octopus bimaculoides | reverse complement strand
GAGGGGGCTGAGGACAGAACCTTGGTGGACCCCTACCTCCACCCGGAATTCTTCACTGTACTCTCTGCCAACCCTCACCTTACTGACAGAGTTTCTGTACATGGCTCGCACAGCTCTCACTAACCATTCTTCTATCCCTAGTTTCCTCATTGACCACCAGATGAGAGATCGGGAGACCCTGTCAAAAGCTTTCTCCATATCAACGAAAGCCAGGAACAGAGGTTTATCCTTGGCTAGGTATTTCTCCTGAAGCTGTCTTACCAGAAATATAGCATCAGTGGTGCTTTTCCCAGGCACAAACCCAAACTGCATCTCATCTAAACTGACTCGCTCCCTAAGCAGTTGAACTATGACCCTCTCCGTAACTTTCATTACCTGATCTAAAAGCTTGATACCTCTGTAATTATTTGTATCTAAAGCGTCACCTTTACCTTTGTAGCAGTTGATTATGGTGCTGCTACACCAGTCATTGGGTATGACTCCTTCGTGTATCACCTGGTTCGTAATACGGTTGACTAGGCTATAGCCGACACTGCCAAATTAAGTCAATACTTGTAGTTCTTAGGTCTGTCATGTTCATTAGGGCAGAAGTTATTCTAGTTCCCAAGATATGTAAGTGATAGAGAATACAATATCCCATTGAAATGGGTTACTAGTCCTTCAGAAGATTAACTCCCAGCTGTTGCTAGTACTCATTTTCAGCTGAGTGAGTTTGGATAATGTGAAATGAAGTGCTTTGCTCATGAACTCAATATGCCGCCTAGTCTGGGAATTGAAATCACAAGGTCACCATGCAAGTCATCAGTTATTCTTAAGGATGACTAGGAGGTTATTGTCTCTCTGATAGACGAACACAACATGGTAGGTTTCCATCTACCCAAACCACTACAATGAAATTACAACACAACCTTCCACAATACCAGAAGTCATCACTCAACCAACTTAATGAATAAACAACCCAAATTAATGACTAAACAGCCTAGATAAAAAGTCATCCAAATGAATCCATTACATCAGGTACGTTATGCAAACAAATCTTGCATAATGTTTTGCTAGATACAGAATATTTGAAGCTGGGAATGAAGAAGAAATCAACTACAGTCAGTTATTTTTTTATGTATATATTCAATATTATGATATGCATTCAGGCGACGAGCTGGCAGAATCGTTAGCACGCCAGGTGAAATGCTTCACGGTATTTCGTCTGCTGCTGTTCTGAGTTCAAATTCCGCCGAGGTCAACTTTGCCTTTCATCCTTTCGTGGTCGATAAATTAAGTACCAGTTACGCACTGGGGTCGATGTAATCGACTTAATACCTTTGTCTGTCCTTGTTTGTCTCCTCTATGTTTAGACCCTTGTGGGCAATAAAGAAATAAGAATCATTCATGCACTGGGCAAAATGCTTAGTGGTATTTTATCTGACTTTATGTTCTGAGTTCAAATTCTCCTGAGGTCAACTCTACCTTCCATCCTTCTGGGGGGTCAATAAAATAAGTTCTAGTTGAGCACTGGGATTAATTTGACTTACTTCTTCACCTGAAATTGCTGGCCTTGTACCAAAATTTGGAACCAATATTGACATGCATTAAGGTGGCAAACTGGCAGAAACATTAGCATGCAAAATGCTTAATGATATTTCATACATCATTACTTTTTGAGTTCAAATTCCGCCAAGGTCGACTTTGCCTTCCATATTTCTGGGGTTGATAAAATAAGTACCAGTTAAGTACTTGGGTCAAACTAATCAACTTAGTCCCTCCATGCAAACTACTGGCCTTGTGCCTAAATTTGAAACCAATATTATAAAATGCATTAGTTATAGATTTCTTATTTCTTTATTGCCCACGAGGGGCTAAACATAGAGGGGACAAATAAGGACATACAAAGGAATTAAGTCGATTACATCGACCCCAGTGCGTAACTGGTACTTTATTTATCGACCCCGAAAGGATGAAAGGCAAAGTCGACCTCGGCGGAATTTGAACTCAGAACGTAGTGGCAGACGAACTACCGCTAAGTATTTCGCCCGGCGTGCTTACGTTTCTGCCAGCTCGCCGCCTTATAGATTTCTAACAGGCCTATCACTAGTTTACTCTTATAAAGATGTAAAAAAAAAAGAAGGAAGTTTCACCACAACTTCCAGAAGGCCATTGCATATAAGATGGTAGCTATCAAGAAATTGGAAAATTCATTCATCAAATCTTACAAAAACAAGGATCTCTACCAAATAGACTATAAGTTGTATGACATAAACTGAGGATGAAGATAACTGCTGACTTACTGATTGATGACAGCAGGGAACTCCTTTCACTCTTGCGACTAAGTGACATGTGATGACAATTCACTCCTGAACTGAAATAGGCTCCCAGCCTCTGTATCATGAATGGTTATGTGGACCACTCCTAATAAAAGCCAGGGCTTCCTTCGACCATTACATAAAAAGTATTGAGGAAAAATGTTATTTAGATATACTTTTATTTTAGTTGTTTACTCTATTTTATGCTTGTTTATACTCTTATACATTCAAAGTTCACAAATTTTCTTACCTAAACTATGTATCATATTCCTTTCGATAATATCAATATGATGACAAAACTTCTTTGTAGACAATATTTTCTGTTTGGTCGACACTAATTTTCAAATTACTTAAGTTCGTTGCTCTACTCATAGCAACGTATAACTGGCCGTGTGTAAACATCGAAGTGGGTAAGAATACACCTACACGATCTAAAGTCTGGCCCTGTACCTTTTTGCTGTGAATGCTCGAGCAGGAATCTCTAAGGTTGCAAAAAATCAAACTACGACTTACTTCTCGCTGTTCTTTGCGAATAATGTTTGGCTGTTCTGGTAACATGGGTTATTTTAATTGACAAAACTGAGATGTAAACAACAGCCGCTTCGATTACCCGTTTTGAATCCTGCTTGAGACTGAGACATTTCAATACCCACTAAATAATTACACTCACGATATATTGACACATACCTTTTCCATTTTATTTTTTGCTATTAACCGTCCTCGTGACCCCCTTCATATCTACAATGGGGCCACAAACTATACGATGAAAATCCAGAGTTACTTGTGGTCGGCGAATTTTTAATAAAAATGTGAAGATGGTTTATCAATTCAAAAACCGATATCCACGAAATAATCATACTTTCTGATTTTTTAATGTTAAAAACCTTCCTGACGACCGTCTTTGTTATCCTGAAAAATATCGTAAACATTGGTCCAGCCGTCTGGCCATGAAGAGGGAACAGACAAAGAGACAGGCAGACATAATACCCATTATAGTAAGATAGTAAATCTGCCCCTCTACAATAGGAAATAAAGGAATAATATCGCAAATCTAAACCCTCTAAGTTCACGAACTCTCGTCACCGGAATTTTAATTAAAAAATCAAAGGTGATTTATTAATACAAAATTCAATATCCACTAAATAATCATACTTTTTTTTACATTTTTTCGCTAAAAACATCTCTGATTATCTCCTTCATAATCCCCCAAAACATCGTGCCCACTGGTCCAGCTGTTTGACCGTGAAGAGGGAACAGACAGACGGACATAATGTCTATTATAGTAAGATATTCGCGCACATGCACACACACACGTTTGTGCAAACGTATGAATAATTTGAGTGTGTATATGTATGTACTATGTATGATTAATGGATTCTTCTAAGTCAATTGGCAAACGTAGCTTGTTACTTTGAAGATAGATTACTTGAGCCTGTTCACTGTTGCAACAGATTTCAAAATACGTTCGTGAATGTATATGTGTATGTGTATATGTATCTGTTTTTGTGTATGTATATGTCTGAGTGAACTCTAACAAAATCCAACTAGCAAGTATAGCTTGTTAGTTTAAAGACAGATGTACATGGTCTTGTTAACTGTTGCAACAGATTTCAAAAAACTTGATAGACAGTCGACCACAAATCATTTCAGGTAACATAGAATGTCAGAGTAACTTTCTTCTGACAACAAGAATAAAAGTAATTAGTGAATGCTGAAGAATTCTGAGACTTACATAACAACGAATGTGTCAGCTTCACATTTAACACAGGCTGTTTGTTGTACGGCTTAATCCTTTGCAAGGAGTGGAAGTAATAAAACAAAGTCAAGACGTGGAGAGTGATGAGAAAAGTATGTTCATTCATGTTTATGTGATAAGAAGATATTTTTGTTTGACGTTTTTGTTATGATTTAATCAGAAGGGCAGTGACCTTGGCTTTTTTCTAGGTTCCTCCTAAACTGGCAGGGTGAAAGAGGTAAGGGGAAAAAAGAAATGATTTACGAGTTGCTACAGGAGGAAATAAAGGCATACCTACACAAGTGTGCCCCCGACTTTGTTTCCTCTTAACTTACAGAAAAAAGGGTATTTTTTTAATGAAATTTCTACTTATACCAATCAGATGGTGTAGATTAAGATTATATCGGAATTTCATATGAAAAAGGAAAAAAAAAAAAAAACTGAGAGGAGGTACCAATTGTCTTGAGTTAACATTTCTACTGGATCTATCACTTCCACAGTGAAGATAGTGGTGGTGTCAAATGTACATTCCCAGTGTCCAGTGCCACTCTTGCAGAATGGAGCATGGCTTTTGGATCTCTGATCTCAAGGGTGGTTGCTGTTGTTACAATGGTCAGAGTATCAAGAGCATTTACAAAGCTAGAATACTTCCACATCTGTAGTTATTTTGTTTGTCAGAGCACATGGGAGGTGTAACTTAAGCAGTAGCATTTGCAACACTCCAGTAGCCCAAGAGTTGTACCCTCTACTGGTTGGCGTTAGAAAGGGCATCCAGCCGTAGAAACTTTGTCAAATCAGACTGGAGTCTGGTGCAGCTCCTCAGCTTACCAGCCCTGGTCAAACCACCAAACCCATGCTAGCATGGACAATGGATGTTGTTGTTGATGATGATGATGATGATAATGTGTATATATGTCTGAGTATAAGTGTGTTTATGAGGATGTGTGTTTATGAGGATGTGTGTTTATGAGGATGTGTGTTTATGAGGATGTGTGTTTATGAGGATGTAATAGACTCTATTCACAAGAAACAATTTACCAGAGCTGCATATGAAATTGTCAACTTCTGAAAATTTCTTTTCCTTTCTATCAACTTCACCTATCTTCATAATCTTTGGTCAACAATTTTTTTTCTAAGCTTTCTTTCATCTCACATTCTCTCTTTTCTTTCACTTTCTATTATATTTTATTTCCTTCATTTTTTTAAAAGAGGTTTCTCTCAGTAAGAAAACATGAATATAGACAGAATCTGTCAGAAGTTGTTAAACAATAACACTGTAAAATAAGTATTGAATTGAATTGTAAGTTAATGGTATTTGCTTTAAAATAATATCATATACACCAGCATAGTATAACTCACAAGCAAGTATAACTTTTGCTAATTCTTTTTTTTTTTAGGTACCTATGTAGTCACGAGGGGACATTTACACCCTGTCAGTCCCTCCCTGTTCACTTGGAGGAACATCAAGAATGAGGATGTAACAACCAAATGCATACCTGCCAAGTGCTGGTGCACTTGGCTTGTATGCATTTTCAGGTGAGTAGAATGGAGCAATGTGAAATGAAGAGACTTGCTCAAGAATAGAATGCATTGCTCAGTCCAGATATTGAATGCACCACCATTTTAATTCCAACTCTCTAACTACTTGGCTTTGCACTCATTTTTCTTTTCAGAACTAAAGAGTATAAGTAGCAAAATTGCAGAACGTGTGTGGCTTGTTAAGAAGAAATATTTTTCTTCAATATCAAATTCACTTCATTGACAATGGAGATAAAATTTCAGAAATGATTAACCGAGCAAGAGTATGATTGATATATAAATGCATGCGCGCGTGTGTGTGTGTGTATGCACATGTGTGTGTGTATGTGTGCATGTGTGTATGCATGTACAGAAATACACTTAATATTCAAACTTTTATTTTTCAGAGAATGACTTTCTTTCTCCTTTCATGATGAAGCCTTTCACTTACATATCTGAAATCATATTTTTCTGTTTCAGATTATTTTTCCCAGTGTTCATCATCATCATCGGTAATACACCTTGAGTCTGGCGCCTTAGATCTTGTGAATCTTAACTTTTTTTAGACAACGACAAGAAAAAAGTGCAGGAATCTGCCAAGTGTATTCTATTGTTTACAAATAAGTGGGAACCAATTCATCCTTTACCTGTCTCAGGCATTTTTCATCTGTTTGTCCTATAAACATCTATCCATACTTGTTTTCAGGTTTTAGTTAACCCTTGTTTTATATGTTTTGAGTAATATATTGTTTTTCTTTCATAAGTCCCTAGTTACTCTGGAGGTTGAAAACATATTGGGAATGTGTATCATATATGATGCACGGACACCAGGGAAATATATCCTGTGTATCACATGTGATACACAGAATATGCATCTCATTAGCATATAGGCAGTAGTTTACAATGTATATTAGCAACCAAAACAATCCTTATGTAATATGTGGAACCTGTTAGTCTTTAAGCAGATGGCTAAGAGGTGTGAAAAGTGTATAGCATAGACTTGGTTGTAATTCCTCTCTCTTTATTATATATAGGTGCATTCGAACATAGCAGGAAACAGCTAACCTTTGGCTGCTATTTGGATCCTGTTGTGTCCACTACTCTGATTGGTTGGTATTGGCACAATTTGTCTCTTACTTGATTGCACCAACTGCCACATGTAACCAGTCAGAGAGCCTAAATACGATCATGTGGGACAACTTGTTCACAACCCCATTTGAGCCTACTGTTCCTCATAAAATCTCACCTTCTCCTCATTGCAAGGTCATTTGGTTCCAGACCTTTTAAGATTTAGCCACTGACCACACAAGACACAGCCAGTTCTAGTGACAACACCACAGCAGCTATGTTGAGACTTATCAACTTCATCCAACAGCACTACGGCAACCTCCATCTTTGTCGCCACCATCATGTTCTCAATGTCGTCAACATCATCTCTCTACGTACACAGCTCAGCAAACAACCCACCAACACTTCACTGTTCATGAATTACTTCACCATGGATCAACAGCCTGCATTAACTCCTGTATCAAATGACCCAAGCAGTAGCATCACAGCCACAGCTTCACGTATGACCTGTACCAGTAACTGGCTCAGCATCATGACTGCGACTTCTTGATACAGTATTTCACCTACTGTATACAGTTGACCACAAACTGTTATTCTCTTTCTTGTGTCTATGAACTTCTCACTTCAATGGCTATAGACTCTTTCACTATCCTCTTCATTACCATTCTTATATGTTCTTAACACGTGCATACATCTATGCTTACATGCACATTGGTTCTCATGACGGTCTGTTTACATATCAATAAATCTTCTTTTAATCATTCTACATGGTTGTGTCTCCATTTTCCCTCTGGCACTTATATATACCATTCAATTTATACATTTATTGTAAGAGCTGTGTGATATACTAAAGAGCTATTCTCATCTCCTTGCATCGATTGGTCCCTTACAAGTGCTATATTCTATGATATTTACAGAATCTGAATAGAACTGAAGAATTCAATCCCATGACAACTGCTATTTATTCATACTTGATGTTGCAAGGTACAAGAAAGCTAAAGAAAGGCAAGCTCTTCAGAATCCATGTTAAAGAGTTAATTTAAGAGGGGAAGATTACAGGGGTACAATATACTGGAAAAGACATACAGAATTTGTAATTTACTTTGATGTGAGTGGACATGTGTCTTATTGAAAAGAAGAGCCATCTATATAAGTTTTTACATTAAGGGAAATGCGAGTGTGAACTATATAATATTACATTGCATTTCTCTTAGTAAGCTTAGGTTGGACATATAACTAATCCAGTCCTTGAAACCACTGACACCCAGACACTCATTATAGCATGCAGTTGTGGCATCATAGATATACTTATTCAAAGATAGATTGGAGATCCTTTTGCTTATAGTTTTCAGGAATCTGGTTAAGATAGCAGAAGAATCTACAAAATTAGAATCACCCTTAACTTGCTTTGGTAGGTAACAAATCTAGCAAGACATGAACAGATACTGGAAGAAAATACTATGCATAATGACATCAAGTGCCGGACATTAGGAAAGTGAAGACCTTGCTTTAACAGCAGTAGGAAGTGCAGATTCTGCTTGGATAAGAAAAGAATTATATTGAAGAGCTCTCTTCAACCAGGCACTACATAAAAACTTGTGTAGGTAGGATCTTCCTTAATCTAGTCAGTAAGCATTTCCACCAGACACATAGGTGTAAGAAAATATTCAATAGATGAAATTTGAGGGCTTTTTTTTTAGCTGTGCATCTAACAAAAAGAAAATATTAGCAAATGGGCCAAAACCTAGAATAGAGGCTGGTTAGCCCTGCAGAGGTAATACCACATACTCACTAAACAGCTAATACAATACAGAAACTGTTGTGTATGGAGTGGAAGTGATGTCAAATATGTGGGTGCAACAAAAGGTCTCTTCAAGAGCAAAAACAACCACTAGTCCTTGTTAATATCCAGGAAAGATTGTCACTCTAGCAAGACATGTACATATGGACTGTGAAGGAAAACATTGCACATTATGACATCAAGTGGAGGAGATGTGAAAAGTGAAAAACTTACTTTAACAGCTGCAGGGGATGTAGATTTTGCTTGGGAAAGAAATGAGTCATATTGAAAAAGTCTCTTCACTCAGATATCTCTGTAAACTGTAAAAGTGAGGGCTTTTTTGCTCCTGCTCTAATGAGCAGAGATATGCCTTAGCTACCTGGCCAACTGCTCACATATGAATGTTGGCTCTCTCCCATCAATATTTCTCCTCAGTATTTCTCCTCATCACAATGTCAGGAATTAATATAAGATTTGTCACACCCAAATTTTATATATAACCCCCATACACGCATACACCCACACACACACACATGTACATGACTACACATATTTAAAAAATTTGATCCACTCCTCATCTCCCATCCCTACCCCATTCTTCTCTCTGCACCTCTGCCCTACCCCACAATTACCCTGACCGTGACTCCACCTTGCAAGGAAATAACTTGTATCCTGGGATGGCCCACTTTGGTCACAATCAAAGGGTTATAACTTCAATAAATTAAATATCTACCAAATCCACTCACAAGGCTTTGGTTAGCAGAAGACACTTGCCCAAGGTGCCACACAGTGGGACCGAACCTGGAACAATGTGGGTGGGAAGCAAGCTTCTTACCACACAGCCACTCATCAATCAAAATCTACAGTACCATATACCAATTTCAGATGAATGTTAGATATCTGGATATTAGATAATAGGACAATTATCTAAATATATGTGCTCTTCAGACAGGTCAGGCATTGAAATAATGTTGGCTGAATTGGATCTACAATACTATATACTTTGATTAATATAGCCAAATGTATGAGTGCTGGTTTTTCTAACTTATGGATTCTTAGACATATAAGTATGTGTGTATGTTTGTTTGCATGTAGGTATCATTGTGTGTGCTTCTTAAGAAAAACTGACAATGAAGCAAGCATTGTTGATGCTGAAAATGAAACTGAGTGGGCAGAAAGTAAGAAGAAAGGGAAAATGCAAGAAGTTAAGAAATAAAGTGGTTTTATTGGTTTTATGAAGCCCTTTCTTGAACAATCTAGTCTTCCATTAGTATTAACAGCATTCAAAATGATAATAGATCAACCCACCAGTGTATCAAAAGGAGAATTAAGTGCCATTTAAAGAAAAAAAATGTCTTTCAAAGAAGCAGAAGATACTAAAACTTGAAGTATCATAAAACAGGAAGACGCAGTACAGCCTACATCAAACATAATTTGGCATTCTCATATATAGGCTTCTTGAAATTTTGTAAAATATTAAAATGCAATTCTATCATACATGCTTTGTGGATGAAATAGGGTTCAAAATATTTTCAAAAAAGTATAGGATCATATTTTCATCGCCAAAATCAATGAATGAGTGAAAAATGGTATAAATGAATGTTGAGAGAGAAATGTGAAGAAAAAGTTTAGCACTCATGGCTTGTTTATTTTCTGGAGAAGAAAAACAGTTTTTTGCTTTCCTTTGCTGTTTTTACAAAATGCTAATCAATTTTTATTGAGACAAGATAATAAAGTCAATTATTAGGAAGCACTAGAATAGTTTCACACCATTGAAAAGCAAAATGAAATACTCAATGGAGGAAAACAGAAAGAAATCTTTTAGAAAATTGAGGAATCATTAATGCAGAGCTTCAAGCTCAAATTGCACCAGAAAAAGAATGGTGAGATGCTCTTCACAGAATTCTCTCTTGCATAAAGATTTTCAACTCAAAACTTTGTATATTTACATGAATTCCATAGATAGGAAAAGAAGGGCAATTTTGAATATCTTGGAGGCTTATTATTAAAATTGTTGATGAATTTGTGGAAGAATATTTCTGAAAGAATATCATATTTTTCCCCCATTAGTGCAGAATGGTTGTATTCAGCTGATGGGTTCCATAGTTCACTAGAAATTGCTACATAGAAATCATAAGGCCAGATATTTTCATTTCATGTTTGTGTTATATTCCATATCAAACCTATCTAGACCAAGGAGAAAACAATATTTATAAAAGAGTTATTTCCTTTGGATTTATCCAATTAAAACGAAAGAATGTTGAAAAGATAGTTGAGGTAATTTTAGAACAAATTACAAAAAAAGTGTTGCAAGAAAACTCTCAATCTCGGTGTTATGACATTGCTGTAGTTATGGTGGCTTATAAATGTGGTGTTTAACAGAAGATTAATGTAAACAAAATTGCTTAGTGTTTTTTTTTTTTTTTTTTTTTTTTTGAACTGTGATAATCATTCAACAGTTTGGTTTGGAGTTCATTCTGCTAACAATGATATATTGGTGGTAACGTTTTGGTGCAATTCATTTGTTTTATTCATTCTTTTTTGTTTAACTTGTTTATATTGATATAAGCTGAAAGTTGCCATACCAATAGTTGTCAAATTTAAATCTGAAACACAATAGAATTCCTGAACAGTGATTGTGAAACCAATTCATGAAAATACATTGGTATCATAGTAGAAATTTTGTAAAGCATGGTTGATTATCAAAATCGAACTACAGGTGTACTAGTACAAGAGGTGATGCAAGATATGTACTGAACCAAATCATTAAATATTGATTACAATTTTATTGGATTGACCATGTTCAGAAACTGCTCTAAGATCATGCCATGAACTTTCATGATGCTTATTGTGATTTAAAACCCTTCTAAGGTTATATTATGAGCAGTTGAAAATCATTTACTAGTGACTCACTAGGTTGAAACTATGTAATGAGTAGGATATTCAAGTAGAAAAAAAAACATTCCAAAAAGAAGACAAATAGCTGCAGAATCTTCAGTTGTGCAGAATTAGCTGTAATGTAAAAGTAATTGAGAGAATAATGAAATATTGCTTTCTTAACCAAATGGAAGAAAAATATGTTAGACTCAGATCAAAGTAACAGTTTTCATAACATATATCTTAAAAAGGAAATTTATCACAACCTTGAATGGTTTTATAGCACTGATATTGCAAATTTATCCATTTAAAGAAATGATGCTGGTGACTTGAAATTAAAGTCCCTTCTTTTGTAACACTCTGAATATCCAATAGCTTTCAAGGGCTACAAAGTTTAATCTACTTGTGTTCAAGTGTTCAAATGACTAGAAGTTATTAGTAAGACTGATTTTTTCCCTGCTGTAGAAAAGAACAGTGTAAGGCATATTTCCAACAAGGCATTGTTTCTTATATGCAATGCACACAGTAAATTTTAAAAACTATTTCTGATAACATGAGATTGAAATATATATCTCCAAGAGCATATCTTCTTTGTTCCAGCCAAAGGATCAAGGTATAATAGTTTACTTCAAGGCATATTATTTGAGAAGAATGTTGAAATAAACAATGCTACTGAAAAATTGCCTAAACATTTGAATTTCTAAGATTAAAAAGTTCTTAAACTTTACTATTTAGTATGGAAATGAAAATATTTTTCCATATTTGAGTGTAGCTATTCAGGTAAGGCTCACTAATGCAATTTCAGTTGTCAGATGTGAGCAATCTTTCAGTTAAAATCGAGCTTTTCTAATGTGAGAGCTTCAACGAGCAAAGAGAGACTGTCAGCTTTAACTTTACTTTAGAATGTGAAGAAAATGAAAATAGAAATTCATAATAATGTTATTGATAATTCACTCTCCTTATCAAAACGTATGAGGAAACAAATAAGTCAAGGTTTGTGAATTATGTGACCTCATACCAAAACTTTGTTTGCACATCAAATTCTGATACAACCCAAATCTACACCAACTAAAATGTACTTCTGGAAAAACTTATATTATACAAAAGAAGTGACCCTGTTTGTCTGTCTGTCACAGATATATGTGGAGGAGGAGAAGAAGGGGGGGGAATCAAGAGGGGAGATAACCCCTGTTACAACATATATTTAGAAAGGGAGCAGAAAAAGTTGTTGTTGAGAGAGAAATAGTGAGATAGAGAAAGTGTGTGTGATAGGTAGTGTTTTCGCCATAGTAACTAACAAGTTTGGATTAAAAACACAGGTATTTTAAGTGCAAGTCTGTCCACATGGCACAACACAAACTTTAAAAAAATAAATGATATTCACTATATAACAATAGATAGTTATCTTTTTGATTGTTTGTAAGTGTGTGTGTGTGTGTGTGTGTGTGCATGTGTGTATGTATGTGTGTGTGTATGTGTGTCTCTGTGTGTGAACGTTTCTATATGTCTTTCAACATAGAAATAATGTAAAACAGACTTTAAAAAAAGAATTTCACTATCATGACAAGTTGTTGTTATTGTTGAGAGAGAAATTCAGTGAGAAAGTGTATGTGTGTGTGTGGAAGATAGAATTAAAATTTGTTTCAAGAAAAAAAAACAGGTTATTGTTGAGAGAGAAATACAGTGAGATTGTGTGTGTGTGTGTGTGTGTGTGTGTGTGTGTGTGTGTGTGTGTGTGTGTGTGTGTGTGTGTGTGTGTGTGTGTGTGTGTGTGTGTGTGTGTATGTGTGTGTGTGTGTGTGTTTGATATATAGGTAGAGTGTTGTCACCATAGTAACTAAAAAGACTATATAACAGTCTACTACTTGGAGCCATGATTAACAAATATTTTTACTGGCTGTGTATTGATGAGTAAAGACCTAGTTTAATTGGAAAAATATAAATTTTTCAGAAAGTTATGAAGAAACAAAACCAGTGAGGCACACATCTGTAGTTATGCTCAATAATTATAATTTTTACTTTTTCCAGATTTCATTTCATAAGGAAAAAATACTAATGAAATGAATAGTAATTTTCAAAACAGAAAAAAATTTCCCACATAGAATATATTTGTCAATACATGTGCTTGCTCGCAGACAAAAGAGATCTTATGTTTGGCTTGTTTCTAAGGAAACAGGTATGAATGTGTCTGTGGCTTATGAATGGCTAAAATTACCCCAAATTTATAAACTTTAAAAGCTATTAACTTTATTTATTGATTTATGGCAAAAATGAATTTCATGTCAATGATTAACATATAAACTACATCATTACACCAAATACAAAATCAATTGGAACAGAAATTGAAGAAATTGAAAAGTGGCAACCAAACAGAAAAGATCTGCAATAGATATCTGTGATCGGTAATAATTATATGGTATAACAGTAAGTTTAATTGCAGATGTAACACTTGATACTATCAACAGTGGCAAAAGTATATTTCCAACATTACTCCTTATTTAACAGATGACACTCAAGTTAGTATATAGTAACCAAGGGAGAAAATTTAAAAAGATCATTTATTACCTTGGTGGGAATGGAGTAAAAGGGAGAGACAGAAATAGACTGCCAATTATATTAATAGATTTGTCTAAACAGTCTCGTGAATTGACAGTTTCCATAGCATTATGAAAAGCACATCTAGACACAAGTCTACTGGTTCATCATGTTTGATCTTGTGGTGCACTAGGGATCAAAATATTACTGTGCATTTTGAATAGAAAGTTTTGAAAAGTCTGTTTTAAGATTAAAAATTAAAAAAAAAATACAGAAACCTTAAAACATTCATTTTATAAATCAGTCATGCATATCATGCCATTATGGGTAACATGCTTTACAATTCGATCGAACATTAGTATGCATTTTATTAAGTCTTAAATTATATTTTTTAAAATATGCACTGTGCTAAAGTGCAGTGAGGACATTATTTGAGAACTATAGTGCTAGCCTATCATAACTCTATCTTTGCGGTACCGTTCTGACATGGTTAGAGCTGGAGATCACAGACATCAGTCTGTTCACCAAACCTATCAGTTATGTATACAAACCCTTGGAGCCACTTTGTTTCATTTGAGTCAATTTAATGTTATTTTATCAAAACTTGAGGTATAAAATCTTCACTCAATCTGGACTGAATTCGAACCAAGTTTTCAAAATAGTTACCAATAGTAACAATTCTATGGTTTCTTCTTCTGTGCCAAATCTAAAAAACAAATTAACAAGCTAATGGATGTATCATTAGGGAACATTTGAAAAGATGAGATAAAATTCCAGTTTAACAGTCCAACAAGACCACTTGAGTAAATACTAAATGCACAACTCAATGAGAGATTAAGATGTCACTAGATATATGCAACTACTTGAGTGTGTTGCTAGCTCGATATATTTCCATGTAGAAACCTGATCGAGATCTTACTAATTTGATTTAGCTTATTAGTTTGGACATGTCTTTCTGTATTCCATCATTTTAATATCTGACAATAGGAAATTTTATACTAGAGCGTATCTTGTAAGGATTTTTCAATACGTGTCACGTTCAGTCAATCACATGACAGACTCTTGCATCTTCTAACTGAAAAGCTTTAGAAAACTATTTGAGAAATTTATATTGTTTTCTTCTTTTTTCAGATGTTTCTTGTATTTCTCAAAAAGTTGCTCGATTAATTAATGACAATAGTTTCATCGTTAAAATATCTATGTACAAACAAAGACATGTCTCTAACAGTAAAAGTAGCAAACTAATATGTCTTTTGTGACAAATTATCAGGGAATATTTTGAAATATTAACATTTGTGATACAGGTGGGAATGGGGAGGGAGAATAATGGTGAAATAATAATGAAATAATATCAACATAGTCTCCCTCTCCCCTCCATATAAATGTGTTTGTGTATGTATGTATGTATGTGCAGGCATACATACATATGTGTACATGTGTGTCTGGATGTAAAAATGGGTACAAATATAGACACACACACACACACATAAAATATCATCATCATTATCCTCATTATCATCATCATCATCATCGTTTAACGTCCACTTTCCATTCTGGCATGGGTTGGACAATTTGACTGAGGACTGGCAAGCCAGCAGGCTGTACCAGGCTCCAATCTGATCAGGCAAGGTTTCTACAGCTGGATGCCTTTCCTCACGCCAACCACTCCGAGATATACAATATATATATATATATATATATATATATATATATATACGATGAGCTTCTTTCAGTTTCCATCTACCAAATCCACTCACAGGGCTTTGATAAGCCCAAGGCTATAGTAAAAGACACTTGCCCAAGTTACCATGCAGTGGGACTGAACCCAGAACCATGTGGCTGAGAAGTAATCTTCTACCACACAGCCTTACTTGCACCTAATATATCTAATTAACCTATTGACGAGGAAAAGCAAATATATCTGCTCTAAACTTTATTATTGTTAACTGCAGAAAAGTGGTTTTACCCTACAGTTTAAAAAAAGAAAAAGAAAAAACACCCCCTTATGCTACAAAAAGCTAAGGCACCCCCAGTAACACTTCTTACAAAAGACAATTTTTCAGATTTTCTAAAATTTTTTTTACATATTTTATCAAATATGTTATTACAGAGTAAGAATCAAATAGTTTTAGTGGTGGATATGAAAACCACACAGGACATACTGAAAAAGTATTGCCGAAGCAGAAAATGTCAATTCTATTTTTTGATGTTTAATTAATATCATAGCAGGAATAATCATGAAATTTAATTCCTCAATCAACTGCATCACTAATAAGCCACACTGATGACCTAACACAAGTTAACTACTATGAAAACATAATTCTTTTTTTTTTTTTTTTTTTTTTGTTGTCTGTTACTATACATAAGGGTATACAATACAATGAAAGAATTTAACTAAATTAAGTTGACCTAAATATACCATTGGGACGAAATCATTTAAGTGTCACAAACAGTTAACAACCGATTAATTGTATTTCAGTATTAAATTTTGTTTCTGTATTGTTTGTTGTTTGTTGTTGTTGGCACTCCATCGCTTATGACATCAAGGGTTCCAGTTGATCCGATCAACAGAACAGCCTGCTCGTGAAATTAACGTGCAAGTGGTTGAGCATTCCACAGACACGTGTACCCTTAACGTAGTTCTCGGGGATACTCAGCGTGACACAGTGTGACAAGGCTGACCCTTTGAATTACAGGCACAACAGAAACAGGAAATAAGAGTGAGAGAAAGTTGTGGTGGAAGAGTACAGCAGGGTTCGCCACCATCCCCTGCCGGAGCCTTGTGGAGCTTTAGGTGTTTTCGCTCAATAAACACTCACAATGCCCGGTCTGGGAATTGAAACCGCGATTCTATGACCGTGAGTCCGCTGCCCTAACCACTGGGCCATTGTGCCTCCACTGTTTCTGTATATTCAAAATATAAATCCTTCTTTTCTTCTTTAGCTATTGTTTGTTTTAGCTCTCTTCACTCTGAGTTCAAATCTGCTGAGGTTAATTTTGTCTTTCAACCTTTCTGTGTCAATAAAATAAAGTCCAGGATAATAAGGTAACAAAGCTGTTAGAGCATCGGATGGGTATGCCTAAAGTGTTTGTTTTGGATCTTTGCATTATAAGTTCTTGGGTGGTAGACTTAACCCTTTCGTTACCAACCTGGCTGAAACCGGCTTCTGGCTCTGTACTACAAATGTCTTGTTTTCATAAGTTTTGAGTTAAAATCTTCCACAAATTATGTTCCTAACACTAGCAGAATGGTAAATTTATTTTACTAAATTCTTTGTTATATTTAAAGTAATTGGAAGAAACACAGAGCATCTCAAAATAAATACAGTAATGAAAGGGTTAATCTGTTGGTCAGTCTAACATCAGCATCTTGTATTTTCTCCCATTCTTGAATTTATTTTAGTTCACTTCACTCAATCAAATCACACATCCTACTATGAAGGATCCTATTTTGGTACTCTTATAATTTCTTCTTCCAATGTGAATTTGACTTTTGAAAGTCTTTTAAAAACTACCGGTTGTCTTTGTTCATTAATAATTTGTGGAACTTTAATAGGTTTACTTAGACTTGATGATTGGTGTAGAAGATTAAGTTATTATTTTGAGGATTTTGTGGTTTCTGGGATTCTAGGGTGACTAGAAAATGGAATATTTCTGTTTGCTTCCACCTCCTCATTGTGTGAGTTTCTTTGTAAGTCAAGGTTTGTATTTATTTTGCCTTGGTTATGACCTTAAGTCTTTTGGACATTTTCATTTCTGAAGGAATATTCTTCATTATTCATAACTCTCATCTAGTTGAATCTGTAACTTTGTACATATACGTTTTCTCATATTATAATTATTTATTTCTTTTAATATGGATAGATATACACTTGTGTGTAGCCATTTCTTCACAGTATGGATCTAATGTTTTTTAATTATTAGACTTTGCAGAAGTAGAAGCTGGTTTTCATTTATTTCTATTGTGAATTTCATCAATTAATAAATGTAATTAATTTTTAAAATCTCCTACATTTCTGTTTCAAAATATAAAACAGCTATCAAGAAATCTTTTCCAATTTTCTTTTAATAGGTTTTGCAACTCTGATACAAAAAATAATCTCTGGTTGCGCATAATTTTTTTGTCTTTTAAGGTCCTATCACTATTGCTACAAATGTGGATGCAACTCTTGTGTCCATTGCTGTCCCTTTTAACTGACAGCTTGGCAATCTTTATATATGATGTAGTGATTCATTAAGGTAATGTACATTTATTTAGACTTATGAATTTTTTAATACTCCACAAAAGTTGCTTGATTTTACCTCAAAATTTGACAATCAAACTTTTTCTGTTAAATTACCTTTGAATTTGTTAATTTTCCAGTTTTGTTCATCATTTGTTATCCGTACCAAGTTCTTTAATTTTTCTTTTGATTGCTCTTAGGTCATTTCTCCACAATTGCTCTTGCGCATTATTACAATGGCTTCTCCTTTGTAAGCTTTTTTAATTAAAGCAGAGGAATTTTTCTCTAGACACTCCAATGTTTTTGCTCTTCTTTAGAGAGATGTTCCTCTAAGTTTTAACTCTTGTTCATCAAAGGTTTAGACCATGTTTTGTTTTCACATATGATGGACTTTTGTAAATAACCCTAGTCTTGTAGTCAAAATTTATTTTTTAAAAAGCCCTCAGTACTTTTAATTTGATATGTTAGAATTTGGGATAACTGTAAATTTAAGTCCGTGTGTGTGCGTGTGTGTGTATTTATTATATATTCTGCTTAGATACAGTGACACTAATAACCTGGTGTTAGAACTCTATATACATATGCTTCAGAATAATGCTTTAGTTGAGTACAGAGTGTAATATTTAATTAAAAAATGATCACAAATTAATGAAGTATTGTTTGCTATTAGTTGCATTTGTGTTGACGATGATTGTGATGTCAATTGGGTGACCATATTTTTCTAATATGTTACTACTACAAGAAAGAATCTCAGTTTACATACACAGAGTATACTTTGTTAAATCATTTATTGAACAATAAATAACAAAAATCATAAAGGTTAAGATAACAATGTATAAAAACAAAAATTATTAAAAAAGTATGTGACCAATCACTGGCATTGTCTGCTCCAGATAATGCACGTTTTTCTTTAGCTAGACAAGGAGACAGCTATGATAGCTGAAACCAGTTCAAGGTAGTTGGCCAGTTTCTCAGATTCTGTGGTATATACTCTTTTACTCTTTTACTTGTTTCAGTCATTTGACTGCGGTCATGCTGGAGCAATGCCTTTTGTCGAGAAAATCGACCCCAGGACTTATTCTTTGTAAGCCTAGTACTTATTCTACTGGTTTCTTTTTGCTGAACCACTAAGTTACAGGGATGTAAACACACCAGCATCTGTTGTCAAGCGATGTTGGGGGAGACAAACACAGACACACAAACACCCACACCCACACACACACATATATATATATATATACATATATATATATATACATATATATGACGGGCTTCTTTCAGTTTCTGTCTACCAAATCCACTCACAAGGCTTTGGTCGGCCCGAGGCTATAGTAGAAGACACTTGCCCAAGGTGCCAAGCAGTGGGACTGAACCCAGAACCATGTGGTTGGTAGGCAAGCTACTTACCA
>NC_068983.1:16549516-16550365 GCF_001194135.2 Octopus bimaculoides | reverse complement strand
TATATATATATATATATATATATATCGCTTACCACCCCCCACACTAAACAGGAGCCAATCTGTTGCAGGATTAGTCGCATTTGTCAGCTGAGTGAGCTGGAACAATGTGAAATGAAGTGTTTTGCACAAGAATATAACACGTAATCAGATCTAGGAATTGAAACCACAATATTACAACAGATAAGTGCAACACCCTAACCACTAAGCTACTACATACCTCTGCCAAGAAGGTTGTGGTTGATGAGAAACCACAGATGGAACCCCTCCACAGGCTAAGGCTAATTCAGTCTTCACTGCCTGACTCAGTTAAAGCGTATAGGCTAAGGGGTGAAGCACTTGTTACCTATCCTGAGATACCTGCTGCTGATATGGAAAAGTTACCAGAATTGTGATGACTTTAGCCATTACCTGGACAAGAACTTGCAATTGCTTTTAAGAAGTTCATGCTGTTTCTGTGTGGGGCAAAGCATCTCTTATATTTATTTCAACTTCTTATTCAAGTATTTCTTTATAATAATTAGCTACAGTTTCTGATCTATCATTTGGCAAAGTATTCAGCATTAAGACGTTTACTAATTGTGCTTACCTGCCTGCCTTTCTTTCTTTCTTTCTTTCTTTCTTTCTTTCTTTCTTTCTTTCTTTCTTTCTTTCTTTCTTCCTTCCATCCTTCCTTCCTTCCTTCTTTCCTCCCTTCCTTCCTTCTTTCCTCCCTCCCTCCTTTCCTTTCTTTCTTTCTTCCCTCCCTCCTTTCCTTTCTTTCTTTCTTTCTTTCTTTCTTCTTTCCTTCCTTCCTTCCTTCCTTCCTTCCTTCCTTCCTTCCTTCCTTCCTTTCTTTCTTTCTTTCTTTCT
>NC_068983.1:16539430-16549140 GCF_001194135.2 Octopus bimaculoides | reverse complement strand
ATTTATAAAAAAACTTATTTTTGAAATTTATTTAAAATCAAAACCAGAATAAATTATTGAGTGCCAAAGCATCCTCTTGTGACACTGGGACCGTTGTTTGGAAACTGGGAAAGGGTCCTGAAAAACTGGGACATCCAGACACTTTAGATGCTTTTGGCAATACAGCTGCTCTTGTGTACCTCACTACAGAGCAGATGAACAAACTTTCCAAGAAGTCCATAATCTAAAATGGTTTTGAATAAATAATATTGGGTTGTCCAGAAAGTTTGTGCCAATCTTTAAAGGAAAGAAAAAGGTCAATAAATACTTGCCATTACATTTTTAATCAACCAAATATGAACGACTTTGTTGCACAATGCGTCTCTATCTTTCATTTAACTTGAAAATACCCTCTTCCCAGAATTGAGGTGGTTTCATGGCAAATAAGTCGAAAGGTAAGCTACTATAAATCGGCTCGAACTTTCCAGGCAACCCAATATTTTAAAATAAGTAAATAAATAAATAAATAAATGATTAAATAAATGATTAACTAAATGAATTAATGAATGAATAAATGAATAGATAAATAAATAAAGGTCAAATTTAAAAAAAAACAAATGACATTTAAATATTCTGAATGTCTTTTGTATGTATGTATAGATGGATGGATAGATTCACACGCACACGCACGCACACACACACACACACACACACACACACAAGCACACATATGTACATGCACACACACACACACACACATACACACATATACACACACACATTTATTTATATGTATGTATGTAAAAAAACAACTAGAGATAGTGGTATTGGTGGTATGAGTGTCATATAAACACGTATAGACCATAAACAATAGTTTAAACATAATCGAAAATGAAACAATTAAAAATAAAAATAAACCAAGACAAATCTAAACAAAACAACAAAAACTCAGAAGCAAAAAATAAAATAAAAAACAAAACAAAACCGTTTTGACGTCTTTCAGCCTTCTTGTTTATTTTGTCATAGACAATGGCTGTTATAAGCCATACCATTTCCTATTCAGATATAATGAAATAACATTTGACACAAATGTTAATAACAAAAATCTAACTGCATAATTTATGAAGTGATTATTATAATTTACCTTTGTGATTTACTTAAAAACTTCAAATTTGCACCAACAAATAGAAATGAATTATGAGCTTTCTTTTCTTTCTTTTGTCCTTTCTTTCTTTCTTTCCAACAAATCTTAAGATTCTTGGTTTAAGTAAACTTACTGGTGACAGCTGGTTTGTGTTTTTGTCACATCTGTTAATAATTAACAAGGAAAAAAAGTCTTTTCATGACACATTATTATAATTTTTTTTTTTTGGCTGATTATCTGGTTAATAAATGCAATTTAAAAATAATGAAATAATTGAGCTTTTGTGGTGGATTTCAAGTCTCCCTTGGTTTTACTATGGAATTTTGTTTACCATTCATTATATAATATATTTTGCGTGTTCATGCTTGGAAGTAACAAAAGAAATGAACTTCAAAATAATAGTAGGACCTTATTCTTATGTAAAGTGGTACAGTGAACCAAGTGAGAAACATTATGAACTCTGGTGATTGTATTTCATCCATCATTTGGACAATTCACCTTGGGTCATCGTTGGTTACATGTGCTCTGTTATTTTAATTTTTCTCTGATGAAAAGTAGCAGAAAATCAGTATAACCTGTCTTTATGAAAATCACTCACACAAATTTATGGGAAAAGTAGGCTCCAGAGCACTTACTGAGTAGTTGTTTGAAAGTGTATTACACACAATGTGATTGGACCTTTGATCCAAATCCCAAACAATACTCAATCAATCACAGCACAGGACTCAACCTATGTTCAAAACTCACATGATAGGTAAAATGACCAATCATTACAGATTAACATGCTCAGCCTATAAAAGGCTGACTGTCTGCAATATGCCTTAAAAGAAATTGGTCTCACCACAGAGTCAAGGAAGAAGCTTTTACATCAATGGTTCCCAAACCTTTTATTACATTTCCTTTATTTAAAGTTTAACTGGTTCAAACAACCCTGACACAAGATTGATAAGTCAGGAAGCATTTCAGCTTGGAAATAAATGATGCAATACACACAAGTAAGGAAAGACATTCTCTTTTTCTTTTTGCGCCAATATAAAGGTGCATGTCCTAGTTATTAGGATATTCAGCTTATGACAGGCGCAGGCATGGCTATGTGTTAAGGAGTTGCTTCCCAACCACATGGTTTTGGCTTCAGTCCCACTACGTGACACCTTGCACAAGTATCTTCTTCTATAGCCTGAGACTGACCAAAGTCTTGTGAGTGGATTTGGTAGATGGAAGCTGAAAGAAGCCCATTGTATATATGTATGAGTGTGGTGTATGTGTCTTTTGCCTGTGTTTGTCCCCCACCACTGCTTACATCCTTGTAACCTAGTGGTTTGGCAAAAAGAGATCAATAGAATAAGTACCAGATTTAACAAAAAAATAAATACAGGGATAAAATGAAGTATTTAAGTGCTCTCATTGATTTATATTCATACAAGTTTTCCTAGGTGTGAATGAAATTCCAAAAAAAATACAAGACACAGGCATTCCACCCATGACTATCTTGTTCTTTTCTTGAGTATTTCTTATCAAAAGCTATGATTTCAAATGTGTTTCTCTCTTTTCAAATTACAGAGCCTAAATCAAGGGATATTTGGCTACTCTTTCTGGCTGATTGAATGATAATATCAATCAATGGTTCTTAAACTTAGAGTAATTACCCCAACTGCAATAAAAACTGTATTTGATTGGGATATGACAAAAGGAGCCCTCAGTCTCGTGTTCCCTTTCCTCTGGTGTTAAAAATTAAGCATCATATTTCTTAAAAGAGGGTAGTCAATGTGCTAAAAATATACATAAACCACACTAATTTTTTAGACTCTGCAGTGCTCCAATAGGAAAAGTGGAATTTGATAATGGTGAATTTCATAAAACATTAGGTTGCTGGAAGATTATTCATGACTTCATTTCCATATAATGTATTCTAGGTGCAACCATAGCCATAACTGAGTGGTTAAGAAGTTTACTTTGTAATTATGAGCTCCCATAGTCTCTTTTCATCCAAGCCTTTTGAGTGAAACCAAGGAAACAAAAACTGTATGGATTGTATCTGTATCTTAAAGGTGCAGCTTTGTTACACATTGTGTCATACTGATTCCATCCAAGGATTACTTTAAAGGAACACATATCTGTGAAATACTCAGCCACTTGCATATTAATTTATTGGTGAGGTAGTTCAGTTGATCTAATAACTGAATGTTCATCATCAAAATTGACAGAGGATGTATTACCATGATATACTTACTGTTTCTTACCTAAGCCCTTCGTTCATTATGGAGCATAGGCCATCAATGACTTTTCCCTCTGTTCTCAACACTGGGCTGTCTCTTCTTCACTCCAGTCAGATCCCTGACTTTTCAACCCAGTCTTTGCATCATGTTTTTCTGAGAGAAGGCTTTCCTTTCTCATGCTTTGTTGGTCTGAAACTATCACTGATATAACAAATTCTCTATGTACATATTTTTGAATCACAACTGATTTATGTGTGTAAAAACTGTTTGTTGTGTGTAGCTGATAGTAGCTAGCCAGTTAGTTATAGTATAGCTGGCTGCTGTTATTATTGTACTGGTGTGGAGAACAAAGACAGCAAGGAAAGAAGGGAATCATTATCTGTCATATTGGTGGGGCTGAAGGAAAGACAAATAGCCCTTGGCCGATTTGATCTAGTGTTAAAATGTTATATTCTTTGTGGTTGTGTCAGTCACAAAGTATATCACCAATTGTTTAGAATAAACACTTTGCTTCTGCTTATATTGTGGAGTTTAGGCAGAGGATTTAATGAAACAGAGGTCAGAAAAGTTGAGGGAACTTTCAAATGTAGGTTTTATGTAGCCATTGCAAATAAAAAGGTTGCTAGTAATAATAAGAAGAGTAAAATAAGGCTGAGATCCACTTTAAGTAAATTGAAAAGTTAGCAGATCAGATCTTGACGTGGACAGATTAGAATGCCAATAAACTTTTGAACCTTCAGTCATTAATCAGACATTACATTGATTCAGATGGCTATATGCTCACATACAGTTTACTTTGTTTAAATATTTTACGTTGGAAACAAAATCTTTATCTGCAAAACATTTGACAAAGCTTTTTGTGATCGTCTGACCTGGTAAAAAGAGTAGCTAAATCTCATTCAAATTGTGTTATTGTCTGAAATGTTTACAGGGTTTCGCTCGCATTCACAATCGTACAGGTAGCTGCTGTGTATGCATGAGGCATGGTTCAATTAAATTGCAGTAGTAAAGATCTGCTGTATAAATTTGTAAGAGGAATGTCCTTGAATATAATAAATTCTCTATAGTCTGTTGAGAAGACATGTGGCCTGGTGGTTAGGGTCTTACACTCAGGATAGCAAGGTTGTGGTTTCGATTCCCAATATATTGTGCTCTTGAGCAAAACACTTTTTCATATTGCTCCTGTGCACTCAGCTGTAAATGAGTAACCCTGCAATGGATTGGCATCCCATTCAGAGGGAATGTCATGATCTCAGTCAATTATATCATTTATACATCATGGTGAAGGGGCGTGGTTTAGTGGTTAGGGAATTCATCTTACAACTGTAAGGTCATGAGTTTGATTCCTGGTAGTGCAATGTGTCCTTGAACAAGACACTTTATTTCACATTACTTCAGTCCACTCAACTAGCAAAAGTAAGTTGTACCTGTAATTCAAAGGACCAGCCTTGTCGCATTCTGTATCACACTGAATCTCCCCAAGAACTATATTTCTTGCTGTAGACAAAAGGGGGAAATATACCAAGATCAGTTTGCAGTGCCACCTTTCTAGATTGTGGGGTTTTTTCTTGTTTTGAACTGACCAGGAGTTAAACAACAACAACAAAAAAGAAAACAATTTACCCATTCAAAACTGTTTTCTTTTTGAAGCTACATGTTTTTTTTTCTCTTGTTTCCTTGTTTTTCAGTGTTCCATACACAAGAATGCTTCTTACCACATGGCGGTGATTATTTTAGCATCCCTTTTACAATTGCTTCTTCAGGTACTTGCCCATGGATATTCCCACCACATACACACACACACGTACACACACACGTACACACACACACGTACACACACATACACACACACATACTTACACACATACTTACACACATATGCACACACACACACACACACATGCACATACACTTACACACATATGCACACACACACACATTTATATATGCACACAGACATGCACATACACTTACACACATATGCACTCACACACACACACACACACACACACATACTTACACACATTCACACATGCATACGCCCACACACACTCACACACACACATACACATAAACACCTGTCATTCTTTATAGTTTTTTTTTTTTTTTAAAGCCACTTATGTCATCTTCTATTTGCTAGAAAAATCTATTCTTGTAAATAATATAAGTGCTTCTATATGTCGAAGGGAATATACATGAGCTTGTTTCAGGTGCTTATAGAATTAGTTTAAATATATATATAAAAAAAAAAAAGAATGAAAATAGGAAAAAATCAAAGTGACAAAGAAATGTGTTAACTATTGATTGTTTTAGATGTGCGCATCATATATTATAATTTGTTTCAGAGATATACCATTGTGAAGATATAAATGTGTTTGTAAATGTACATTTGCAAATCATTTAAAGTATAGTGTAACATATGAACGAGGTAATACTTGGCCGATGTACATCCCTCGAACTGCTGTTAATAATTACTTTAGATATAAAAGTGGTGGGCTGGCAGAATCATTACCATGTCAGGCAAAATGTTTAGCAGTATTTCACTTGTCCTTATGTTCCAAGTTCAAATTCCACCAAGGTCAACTTTGCCTTTCATCGTTTTGCAGTTGATAAAACAAGTACCAGTTCAACACTGGGGGTTGATGCAATCAACTTACACCACTCCTCCCTCGAAGTTGCTGGCGTTGTGCAAAAATTTGAGATCAATAATTATTTTAGATATACATGTTTGGTAGAGAAAGGTACCAAAAACTGAATGTGAAAGAGGACTGAAGGAAAATTATCAGGCTCATAACTGAAGACATGTTTAGTGAAATTAAACTTGGCACAAGAAGAGCTATGTGGTTATGAGGTTTAATTTGCGACCACATAGTTGTGGGTTCAGTCCACTGAGCAGCATCTTGGGCAGGTATCTTCTGCTTTAGCCCCAGGCTGAGCAATGCCTTGTAAGTGTCTTTGGTAGAAGGAATCTGTGCGTAAGCCTTTTGTATCATCATTATCACCATCATTTTAAAGCTGGCAAAATACTTAGCAGTATTCCATCCGTCTTTACAATCTGAGTTCAAATTCCACTAAGGTCAACTTTGCCTTTCATCCTTTAAGGTTGATAAATTAAGTACCAGTGAAACACTTGGGTCTATGTAATTGACTAGTCCCCTCCCCACAAATTTCAGGCCTTGTGCCTTTAGTAGAAAGAAATATCATCATCATTTTAATGCTCACTTTTCCATGCTTGCATGGGTTGGACAGAATCTGTTGAGGCAGGTTTTTCTATGTCTGGATGCCATTTCTGTCACTAACCCTCACCTGTTTCCAAGCTAGATAGAATTCCTCCATGACCAGAAGTGTTTTCACAGAAGATGGAAAATAAAGAACACCTCTTGCGTGATAGTGGCATTTAGTTCCAGCTTTCAGAGTAGACAACCTCTTCCTTTAATGTCTGTTTTCCATGAAGGCATAAATTGTATGTGTGGTGAGTCAGGAAAGCTGTTTTTGTTATCGTGTTGTAACACAGTTATGTTATGGCAACTCCAGCCAATCAGAGCTGAGCACATATTAATACCAAAAAGTAGTTCTCTGTCCAAGAAGAGAAGTGTGCGGTTTAACAAGTTAGTAGAAACATAGCAGCTGAGCATGGGAACAGTCTCTTTGTTTTACACACTAACTTTGTACCGCTAGCTCTGAATTATATCAGGCCTCAACTCTGGTCACATCATGAACAGCCTATTTCATTTATGCCAACTTCGCTCTGCAAATTTCTGAATGCCATCAACCCACAACTCTGCCATATCGTGAGCAGTATATTTTCATTTACCACCAGCTCTGTTTCTGTTTCTGTTAGCTTATAACGATTTCCAACTGAATTCATTTTACAAAAGTTATAAAGCTTTCTCTGACTCATCCACATACATCAGCTACGCTCATATTACTTGTCAGCTCTTGTTATCCTTTAATAAATTGAAATATTTTGCATAAAAATGCCTTCTGATATTTTCATTACACACACTTCAATCATTACCTCACTCACAGGAACTCTCTATGAACAAATTTCACTAAAGTGGTGACCCTTTACCAGCATTCTCTCTATAGATGGTTTGAGCCAACAAAGCATGGAATCTAGTGCAGTTCCTGGCCTTGTTGGCTCAAACCATCTAATCCATACCATCATGGAAAACGGACATTAAACAATGATGATCGTAATGATGGTGATACACACATACACACACACACACACACACACACACACACATATATATATAGGTATGTTGATGCAAGCAGGAAAACTAGAACTTAAAATATGAGTATGTGTATATTTTTATTAATATTTCACAGCAGTAACAAGGTCCGAGAGTTTCGTGTGTTTGCACTTATCATGAAACTTTCGGACCTTGAAGTACTCTATTACTTCAGCTAAATATAAATACATACATACATACATACACACATATATATATATATAAATATGTGTGTGTGTGTGTGTGTATATATACAAACATCCAATATACACTCATCTCCTAATGATATAATGAGTGTAGTGTTTTTATATATTTGTAAATATATATATACTTGTCCAAAATCATGGAGTAGGAGTAAATGATGATGGGAGAGGAGAGGAAATTGTAATTCATTGAAGGAGAAGTAGTGAGAGTAATAGCCATGACTGAGAGGGAGAGAGAAAAAGTAATAACAATGAGAGAGAGGATGTGGCAAAGAGAGCATTGTGTATCTTCTACTATAATAATCTACTATAATAATACTCTTGTGCATTTCTCCGACATGACATATGAATGAGAAAGGAAGGGGTGATCCTCCGATGGAAGTGGGATGGTAAAAAGTCAATGGTGAAGCAAAAATACAAACAGTGTTTCGACTCTATGAGTGTATGTATGTGCATGTAAAAGGAAGAAATGTGAATGTTTGTGTGTGTATGTTTGTGAGTGTTTGTGTAAAATATATTTATATATTTGAACGAGTGTATATGTGTTTGTGTATGTTTATTTAGAAATATACATAGAAAATAGAATTACAAACAAACATGTTTTTTCACATACATATATATATATATATATATAAACAGACACACTTAAAAAGGAAGTAAGTGGGTTATGACAAAGTATAGAAAACCACATTCGTTACAGACTATACATATGCACTTATGCACACACACACAGAGTTGAAGCACTGTTTGATATTTTTTTCTATTTTTTGTACCCTTTTATATATAAAATACAACAATTAGCTGTCATTTTTAACAGCATGAGGTCAGCTAGTATACAGTGGTCTTTCACACAGTTTCTTATTTCTGAGCCTGGTGTAGCCATCCGGTTGCACCAGTCCTCAGTCAAATCGTCCAACCCATGCTAGCATGGAAAGCGGACGTTAAACGATGATGATGATGATGATGATGTATTGCCCACAAGGGGCTACACACAGAGGGGACAAACAAGGACAGACAAACGGATTAAGTCGATTATATCAATTCCAGTGCGTAACTGGTACTTAATTTATCGTCCCTGGGAGATGAAAGGCAAAGTTGACCTTGGCGGAATTTGAACTCAGAACATAACAGCAGACCGCTAAGCCTTTTGCCCAGTGTGCTAACGTTTCTTATTTCTTTATTGCCCACAAGGGGCTAAACATAGAGGGGACAAACAAGGACAGACAAACGGATTAAGTCGATTACATCAACTCCAGTGCGTAACTGGTACTTAATTTATCGTCCCTGGAAGGATGAAAGGCAAAGTCGACCTCGGTGGAATTTGAACTCAGAACGTAACGGCAGACGAAATACCGCTAAGCATTTCGCCCGGCGTGCTAACGTTTCTGCCAGCTAGCCGCCTTTCACACAGTTTCTATCTACCAAATTCACTCACAAAGCATTGGTAGGTCTGGAGCTCTAGTTGAAGACACTGGCCCAAGGTGCTATGAAGTGGGACTGAACCTGAAATCTGGTCCTTGCAAAGCGAGTTTCCTAACCACACAGCCTTCTATGCATGGAAGGTATTGATCTTAACAAAGACTTCTTTCACATGTCTGGAGGAGCATCCAGCTGTACTCTATATATTTATTCAAGAAAGTATTTTTATTTCAAATATAAACTAGCAGTGCTCGTGAGAATGAGAGCGCCTGAAAAATAAACTCTTACTTGTAACTGTATCCCAAAAAAAACAAACAAACAAACCAGATCTGAGCAGTGGAATCCAGTGTCTCAATCAATAATCACCATTACAAACCACATGGACTGCGTTCACTGCACCAATACCAATCACTGTTATGTTGCAGTGGTGATGATGACAATAACAATGGTGGTAGCCATGGTGGTGGTGGTGGTGGTGGTGGTGGTGGTGGTAATGTTGATGGTGGTGATGGTG
>NC_068983.1:16524269-16534269 GCF_001194135.2 Octopus bimaculoides | reverse complement strand
TAAGAAAGCCAGGCTCCCTAAAGTGCAGAGATATTAGTGTATTGAAATCTCTGGTGCCTGGGACATGTCCAAACAATGAAGGAAACCCTGTTGCTAAAACAAACACTCTATTCCCTGTTGTCTAGTCGTATAAGCTATCAGAATAGACTCTGACTGAAATACAAGGATATAGTTAAATGTAATATGAGGAGATTGGATATTGATTACCACTGCTGGATCACAGTAGTGAAGGACAAAACCAGTAGAAAAGATCAATTATTTTCTGATACTCCTGATACATACGGACAGTAAATGTTGACTATTGACAGGTTGCTTAGTTTAACGTTCAAATTTGGTTCATGCCTGTGTACTTAATGACTTATTATTTACATCATCATAAATATGTTGCAACAATCATTTGATATTTATCCAGCAATACTTTGCTGCATTGGTTCTCTTAGCTTTTCTAATGTAAAGGGAGATGTCCCATTCTGTTTCTCAGTATTTATGAATATTGACCCAAACAAACCAACAAGTGAGTGTTTATGTGGCCAATGGACCTACTAAAAATAGTAGCTCAAATAACACCCTACCTCAGTGATTCCCAAAAGGGTTTTGTCATAGAACTCTCTTTTTTTCTTATCTATTTCAATCATTAGATTGTGGTCATGCTGGGGCATCACGTTGAAAAACTCTTAGTCAAATGAATCGAGTCTAGTACTTATTTATTTATTTGAGCCTGTTACTTATTCTGTCTCACTTTGCCGAACTGATAAGTTACGGGGACATAAGCAAACCAACAGTAGTTGTATAGCAGCAGTGGTGGGGTACAAACAGACACACACACTCACATGACTGTCTTCTTTCAGTTTCTGTCTACCTAATCCACTCACAAGGCTTTGCTCCACCAGAGGTGATAGTAGAAGACATTTGCCCAAGGTGCCATGTGGTGAGGCTGAATACAGAATCATGTAGCTGATAAGCAAGCCCCTTACCACACAGCCATGCCTGTATCTTGATTTTTCTAAAAATCATAGGACCCACACTTATATTTTATGGACAGCCACCACTACCACCCAAATTTTAATAACACTCTATATGAAACAAAAATGCTATAGAAACAGAATTTATTTATATCATATTTATATAACATTTCCTTGAAACGGTGAATGAAATATTTTTCTAAAATATTTTATCATTAAATTTTATTTGTAGATGCCTCTTCTTGCAGAACTCCAGAATGTTTTTCCTCAGAATCCTGGAAAGTTACTTGGAACACACTTTCAGAAATATTGTCTGACCTTCTGAAAAAAAGAGGACACAGTAGATAAAGTATTTCTAGATATGCAATGATTAAGAGAACATATTTGATCATAGGTTTACTCACTCAGAGTTAACCAGGGACTAAGCAACAACAACATCAATATCAAAGGAACATTGATTATACAGGAATAACACAGGTATGTCTTCTACACCAGAAAATGCACTCTATTCATTACAATATGGATAGAACATGTCTCCTATCTCTTATAATATGGTAGAAGGACATTAGGGCAATGAGCTGGCAGAACTGTCAGCATGCCAGGCAAAATATTTAATGGCATTTCATCAGTTTTGCAGGATCTGGTCTGTGACCATTTTTATCAATCACATGTCCCAGATACTTTCTGGTATAAAAAACTCGCATTTTTCTTTGCTCAGTTTAAATCCATGCTTATTTATCCTGTCAAAGACCTTTTTAATATGTTCCTCATACTGGTATCAAGACTCACTTTTTATGAGTATGTCATCTAAGTATGCAATAGCAAAATCAGTATCTGCAAGCATAGTGTCCATCACCTGTTTGAAAATATTAGGTGCGACCTTTATCCCAAAAGGAAGTCAATTAAATTTATATAAACCTTTATGTGTATTTATAGTTAGCAGTTTCAAACATTCCTTGTCGACTTGCAACTGTAAGTATGCCTCCAACAACTCTAGTTTTGCAAAGAATTTACCTCTGTTAAGTTTGGTAAAAATTTCCTCTGGACTTGGCAAAGGGTAATTATATGTCCTCAGACATTCATTCAAGCCAGTTGAAAAGTCAGCACAGACCCTTATTTTATTATTTTTCTTGTTTACATAGACAGTTGGCAATGCCCATTCTGAATAATCTATTTTTTTTCTATTACTCCAATATTTTCAAGTCTGTCCAATTCCTTGTCTACTTGGTTCAATGTCACAAAAGGTACAGCTCGCTTCGGTTTAAATACCAAGACAGCTTTTTCTTTTACTTCAAATCTTACTTTCGTCTTAGTACACCAGCCTAAGTCTTCTGAAAATCCATCAAGAAACCTCTTTTTTAATTTCTTTTTTAGATTCTCTGATGCCTTATTTGAAAGGGCATACAAACTGATTGTTTTATTACAGAAGGTATTTATGGGTAGATCCCATAAATCAAATATTTCTGTCCAGTTTGTACCAAACAGGCTTATAGTATTTTCTGATACGTAAACTTTAGCTTTCACCGTCTTCCCACAAAATATCACTTCCGTTGTCATTTTGCCTAAGAATCGTGCTTGCTTTCCTGAAATACCATGAGCAATTTTTGACATTTTCTTGAAAGTAGGCCTTCCAATCTTTTTCCATGTATCAATGTTTATTATCGAGATATCGCTTCCTGTATCCAATTGCAATTTTGTATTTACTTTATTTATTTTTATAGATACAAATTTTCTTTTTTACCTTCATTTGATAAAAAATCAGGCCGGTCAATTTTTATAATTGACTCAGCCAATAGCTGTACTAGTCAAGCTGTACCAGCCAATAGCTGTACCAGCCGATAGCTGTACCAGCTGATAGCTGTACCAGACAACAGGTGTTCTGCATAAGCCCACATCTCTGACACCTCCGGACACTGGACAATAGCGTGCGGGAAGGTTTCCCTATCCCGCTCACATCTTGGGCAGGTCAGAGAGTTGCATTGACCATGTCTTGCAAGCTTATCCCGAATAGGCAAGGCATTTCTGTAACATTGCCAGGTCAAGGACTTTTGGAAGTTATCCAGCATTCTCAACCTGAACATACGAAAAAACAGGCTGTCAAGTTGAATAAATCCAAAATCCAGAGTCTCCCCCAGGCCATCGTTGCATTCAGCCTCTACCAACTCTCTATGGAAAAATGCTGTAGAACCCCCATAAATATATGAGCATGTCTAGATATGCAACTATATTCATAAGAATACATACATAAAGCAAAACATACAAATCTGCACATATACATACATATACATACATACATAAATACATACATACAAACAAACAAAAATACCCTGTTGTTGATGTTGAAATCCAATGAAAGAGCCTTGGATCTAGGTTAGAAACCGGCTCTTTCTCTGTTGGCAAGAAATCTTGAAATAAAACTGAACAATGACATACATACCTACATACATACATACATACATAACAGACCTGACACTGTGATTTGGGACAGAGAAGCAAAACTGTGTACAGTATTGGAAATCAGCTGCTTAATGGATGTTAGTATATAGCATAAGATTAGCAAAAATGAAAATATCTATTCTGAACTATTGAGAAATCTACAGTTACTCTGCCTAGATTACAAGTTCAGATTTATACTTGTAATTATTAGAGTACTGGGATATGTAACACACTGCTTAAGTATCAATCTTGACAAATTGGGTTTCTTAAAACCAGAAAGGAGAAAGCTGATTCAAAGGCTACAGATCCAAGCCATTACTGGAACTGTAAAAATTTGTAAAACTTTCCAGAAGTTTATTATTTAAGTATACATGCGCATGTCTTAGTATGCAACTATTTGCATGAGAATACATACATAAAACAAAACATACAAATTTGCACATGCACTGACTCCAAATACTGCACATATAAGTACACACACATACAAAAATACTCTGTTTATGTTGTTGAAATTCCAATGAAAAACATTGGATCTAGGTTAGAAACCAGCTCTTTCTCTATTGGTAAGAAGTCTTGAAATAAAACTGAATAGTCACACATGCATACACAGACATACACACACATGCATAAATATATACATGACCACCAAGCTGATGTTAAATAAATTCCAATGAAAGAGCCTTGTTTCTTAGCTGGTGACCAACTCTTTCTCTATTGGTAAGAAATTAGAAAAAGAAAACCAAGAAATATTGTTTGTATATGTCCTACTTCTCTGTTTGCACAACAACATTAGGGTGCTTTTTCTTTCCTTGTTTTCAAAACTTTATATCTTGTGGTACTGACCTAAATACAAAACAGACAGTCCTCTTATCTATGATAGAGTTAAAGTAGTCTGGATTTTGGACTACGTAATAAAAATAAAAATAAAAATGGTCTGGTGAAATGGCAGATTAAAGAAATATCTAAGATTTGAAAATTGTCTGTAAATTAATTAGATGCTTAGAAACAACAAAAGAGACTCTACAAGAAGATACTGAGATTGAAAAGTTATCTTGAAGCCAATGTAAATAAGCAGACAATTAGTAAGAATCTCCATCACCAATCTACACCAAAACATCAATATTTGTGGTGGGATTAAGGTTATGGGGAGAAAGAAGAGGGGCAGTTAGTAGTTAAGAGAATACAATCTTTCTCTCTCTCTCTCTCTCCCCCTCTCTCTTTCTCTCTCTATCTTTCTCCTTCTCTCACTTCTGTATTTATATCTTCATCACTGTAAGACTGATGTAACAACCATAGCTAGAATATGTGTGAATGTATATGTGTGTATTTGTATCTATGTACCTGTAAGTATATATATATATATATATATATATATATATATATATATATATATATATATATATATATATATATATATATATATATATATATGTTCCCATGCATTCCAGAAGTTTTCAAACTTATTCAGTAGAGACACTTATTAATTACAAAGAACAAAGTTCTAATTTCCTTCAAAGTAGGATCCTCTGACCTCAATGTATTTGTTGTAATGCTCCAGTTACTTCGTGAAGGTCCCATGGAAGTTCTCCAAAGTGAAGGTGTCCATGATCCTTGTCACAGAGCTTGGGGAACAACCAAAAGCTACAGGTATCAAGGTATAGGACTATAGGGAGAGTGAGGGACAGTTTTGATAACCATCTCTGCCAAGTTGTTGGTTACCAGGATGCTTGTTACTGAGCACCCTGGGAACAAACTTTGCACAAATTTTGTGCATGATCAAACCTTCATGAATAACTCTGTGTACAGTTGCCACACTAAGTCCAACCCTTTGTGCCTGTGAAAAATATGCACAGCTGATCAAGTTAACAGCCTGTAGCGTTTCATAAGTTTCTATAGCATTTTTGTCCTGTCTAATGCTTTCTTCACATTCTGACAGCGCTCTACAATCTAGTCAGCTGTGATAAGCAGTATTTAGCAGGCTGTGTTCAACATGCTAGTGCAGCTGCTTCCTTCAATCCTTTAACCCTTTAGTATTCAGGTTACTCTGTCAAAAGTAATGCTTATTTATTCACATTGTTTTGAATTTATCATGCATTATCTTGTAGCTTTGAGATTTTGATGATGTGACTGTTTACTTTTAGAATGGCATTGTTAGGTAGGTGTGAGAGACCTGATCTGTCCAGTTTTAACATAAAACAGGAAGAATATTTGGGCTTGATATGGCCAGCTTGAACACGAAAGGGTTAAATTACACTGTCCATCTTAGGAAAAAAATGAATGAAACACATTGGAAAATGTAGGCCTAGATATACATAAACATGGGCTGGTCACTGATAGAATGCCTTTTCTTTGACCACTGTCCAATATGTGCTGGTTGTAACTATCCCTCTCCCATTCTCTAATTTTTTCTTTTCCTACCTCCTTTATTTTGAATATTTTCTTTTTTTTTCATCTTTCTCTCTCTCTCTCTCTCTCACCTACCCCACCATTCTATCTTTTGGTGTTATTGAAGAGCATCACTCCCCAACGAAGGGTACCATCTGAAATGTTAGTTATTTTTCCCCTCTCCCTCGTGGCAACCAAATATATCCATTTTCAAACTGGTCTGATTCATTAATTAATCATTCAGTATCTTCCTTACATCACATATTCACCCTATCATAATTCTGTCATCTTTCTTGGATACTCCCTCATTATTAATAATTTAGCAGCCACCACATTGCTCATTTACCCATATGCAGATGATACCAGTCGTCAATTTAGTCTAATCTAATGTCATTTTTAACACTAATACCAGCCGCTCCTCTCACAACGCTATAATTCTCATACCAATGAAGACCTTCCCTGCATAACAAATGTATGAAAATTTGATGACATTTAACATCAAAACATGAACATTATAGATGCAGACATGACTGTGCGATTAACAAGCTAGCTTTGCAACCATGTGGATTCAGGTTCAATCTTACTGCATGGCACCTTGGACAACTGTCTTCTGTTATAACCCTGGGCTGGCCAGTTCTATGTGAGTAAAATCGGTAGACACAAACTGAATGGAAGCCCTTCATGTGTGTGTGTGTGTGTGTGTGTGTGTGTGTGTGTGTGTGTGAGTGTGCATGTGCGTGTGTATATTTTTGTGCTTATGTTCATCCTCCCCCACCACTTGGCAGCTGTTGTTGGTTCGTTTACATCCCCATAATTTAGTGGCTCAGTAAAAGAGACTGACATAATAAGTGCTAGATATTAAAAAAATAAGTACCGGGGTCAATTTGTTTGACAAAATCCTTCAAGACAGTACCCTAGTGTGATTGCGGTTCAACGATAAAAGATTATTTATTCCAAAGACAAAGAACTGCATCACACTCACTTTTCCTGAAAAATTCTGCTTTTTATTTGTGCATGCTATTTTATGGCTGATTCCAAATAAGTTAAGGGTTTTTTTAGTTTTTTAATATCTATTATTATTTTGTTTGTTAATATCATCAGTACCAGTTCTTGACTGGTACATTACTTTGCCAGTTCTAAAAAGATGAAGAGCAAAGTTGACCTCAGTGAGATTTGAACCCAGAATCTGGAGTTGGAAGAAATACCGAAAGGCCTTTTCTCTGACACTCCAATGATTCTGCTAATCCACTGCTCAAAATAGGCTTATAATAGTAAAAGGTGTGTTAATGTTCTATCTTGTGAGGATGATAGTTGAAAAGTGTTCCAGACTGGAAGATACCTGTCTGTTCATTTGAACTAAGATGAGGAGAGTGCCAATGACACCAGTTCACCTGCTGACATTATGAAAGACTGGTTAATAGAGAACATTAATAGGATAGGGAAAATATAAACTAAGTGGAATTAACAGAACAGCCAGCTATACATGCCAGTTTCACAATGATTAACCAAACTATTCTGGAAATGAAGACAAGGAAAACTACCAGTACATTCGAGACAGTAATTAATATGGTAAACACATCAGCTAATGTAGATACTATATTGATTGCTTACTTAGTAAATAAGTTAGCTTAAGTAGATATAATCCCCTGATAATAGGTGAAGTTGTGTCATAAACAAAACTCTGATACTATAGCAAAAGATATGCATTGAACCAGGAGAATTTCTGGAATTAAAGAGTGATTGACCAAGCCTTGATACATGTTGACAGAGTCTATGTAAAATTAATGCAGGATAGGTTTAATATAGCTAAAGTACAATTAAGAATTTTCATACCTAAAAGTGAAACCACAAATTCTATATTTCTGCAATAGTTTTTATATATAGAAATAAACTTTATTTTTTAATTGTTGGACTGGGTATGGCCTTTGGCAAAGTCCTTTATCCTGTAGTCTGATATACTGAGAAAATTAATTATAGATGGATGACTGAGTACTCTGAACAAAGTTGGAATTAACAAGAGAATGGCAAGTGTTTACATGAAGGCTGTTTTTGGTCACCTGATTAACAAGAGAGCCAAATGTTCACCAGCAGTTTGTTACTGTTCATTTATGAGCTCTTAATAGGAGAGTTTAGATGTTTACCAGGATTCTGTTCTCGTCTGTCTACTTACTAACTCTTAACAAGAGCTATAGATGTTCACCAGAAATCTGTTATCATTCATCACTATTGATTAAAAGAAGCAAGTGTTCATTCAGAGTATGTTGTCATCCATCTACTTCTAATTAACAAGAAACAGGTGTTCACCAGGAATCAGTTGTTATCCATTTACTAGTGATCAAAAAGAGAAGGTATTCACTAAGAGACTGTTATCCATATTATAGTTCTTGAGACAATAACATTGCAGTTAAAAACTGACAGTCTTTGGGAACATTTATATGTCAAAGATCTTGCCTTATTGAAGACACTGTTAACTTGCTGCTGTAAAAGATTTAAACCTGGAGAAATTGTCAGGAGTTCAGATGCCTGAAAGTCATTGTGATAAAGGACAAAGTTCTAATTAGAAATAGAGAGAACAAGATCCCTGTGATATCCAAAGTGATCATTATATGTAAGAAGAGAATTTTAGGAGTTCAGTACAAGTATTGTTTATACAAAACATGAAGTGAGATTTGTGGCAGACCGGAAGAAAAGTAAGAATTTAGAAGTTATAAATGTACAGTAGTAGTTAATGGAAACAACAACATCTCTGAACCTTTCAGACAGTTTACTAAAATGATGGCCTGAAGAGTGCCGGAATTAAATATAGTGAAAGTATAGTAACTAGAGTTAGAAAGGGGTGGAAGAGGTTAAACTAACTGTTATCTATTTTGGCAACAAAAGATTTCTTTCTCTCTTCATGTGAAATATAAATTGCTTGAAGCCAGTGTTAAAAGTTTGTTATTACATGATAGTGAGATATGAGTATTGCATTTAGAGGACATGCAGAGGCTGGAATGACACGAACTGAGTATGATCCTCAGCTGAGTCCATGGTTGAGCATTTAAAGCATTAACTAATATATGTGATACATTTAGAGGATTTGTAGAGGCTGGAATTAAATGAACTATGATCCACTGATGTGTCACGCCATAGCTGAACTCAGGCAGTGACTATGGATTTTAAACATCATCTAATGTGTGCAGATCTATGGATATGTATTGTGAATAAATGATGAATGCTGGTTGAAAAAGTACCGCATGGTGATAGCAAAAAGCACTCATAGAAGGGAAAGTCTGAGGAAGATATGGAAACAAGGAGAGTGGTCAAATCTCAAGATGCTAACCTACATTGATGAAATGATAAAGAATTACAATGAATGGGAAAGTGTGATGTAGTAGACTATATAAACCAAAATCTGTATGAAAGAACAGATATTAAAATAATCTCAATAATAATGATGATGAAGTGGCTGATCACATCGATAATGATAAGAGCTTTAGTTGTGGCTCTCATGAAGTATTAGTGATGTAAGGAAAAATATCTACAATCAAAATTTAAGACAGATCAAAGAACCAGTTGCTCAAAAACTCAACTTTTAATCTATGATGTCATACACAAACCTTGACCAGTCCATAACTATAATAAATATCAATAATACCCTGAAATACATGACTAAATGAAGTTGGTTAAAAATAACATTTGTTAATAGAAGTGAAGACAATTCTAGTACACTGATGATATTGGCAGAGACACAAGGGTGACGAGCTGGCAGAATTGTTAGCATGACGGGTGAAATGCTTAGTGGTATTTTGTCTGCAGTTAAGTTCACAGTTCAAATTCTGCTGAGGTTGATTTTGCCTTTCATCCTTTCGGGGTTGATTAAATAAGTACAAGTTATGTACTAGGGTCGATGTAATCGATTTAATCCTTTTGTCTGTCCTTGTTTGTCCCCTCTATGTTTAGACCTCTACAGCCTAGTCACCCGTATTACGAACCAGGTGTTACACGAAGGAGTCATACCCAATGACTGGTGTAGCAGCACAATAGTCAACTGCTACAAAGGTAAAGGTGACGCTTTAGATACAAATAATTACAGAGGCATCAAGCTGTTAGATCAGGTTATGAAAGTTACGGAGAGGGTCATAGCCCAACTAATTAGGGAGCGAATCAATTTAGATGAGATGCAGTTTGGGTTTGTGCCAGGTAAAAGCACCACTGATGCCATATTTCTAGTAAGA
>NC_068983.1:16519828-16522683 GCF_001194135.2 Octopus bimaculoides | reverse complement strand
GGCACATAAAAGACACCATTTCGAGCGTGGCCGTTGCCAGTATCGCCTGACTGGCCTTCGTGCGGGTGACACGTAAAAGCACCTACTACACTCTCTGAGTGGTTGGCGTTAGGAAGGGCATCCAGCTGTAGAAACTCTACCAAATTTAGATTGGAGCCTGGTGTTGCCATCCGGTTTCACCAGTCCTCAGTCAAATCGTTCAACCCATACTAGCATGGAAAGTGGACGTTAAACAATGATGATGATGATGATGATGATATTTATTAATATTTAGTAGAAGTAACAGAGTGGCTCAAGGTCTGAGAGGTTCATGCATTGATACTTATCAAACTAGCGTCAATGCACAAAATTCTTGAACCTTGAGCCACTGTGTTACTCCTTCTAGATATTTATAAAAATATATATATACTCATATTTTGAGTTTTATTTTTCCTGTTTGCATCAAAATACCTATATATATCATCATCATCATCATCATCATCATCATCATCATCATCACCATCATCATTATCATCATCATCATCACCATTTGACGTCCATTGTCTATGCTGGTATGGGTTGGACGGTTTGACCAGAGCTGGTGAGCTGAGGGGCTGCACCAGATTCCAGTCTGATTTGGTATGGTTTCTATGGTTGGATGCCCTTCCTAATACCAACTACTGTGAGAATGTAATGCATGCTTTTAAGTGCCACCAGCATGGGTGCTAGTTGCATGACACCAGTATCTGCCATTGCTATGATTTCACTTGGCTTAATGGGTCTTCTACTCAAGCACACCATATTGCCAAATGTGTTGGTCATTTGTCATTAGCTCTGTGAGGCCCAACATTTGACAGGTGTTTTTTGTGTCACTGGCACTGATGCTAGTTATGTGACACCAACATTGGCCACATCACCTCCATGAAGCCCAACACTCAAATGGTGCTTTTTATGTGCCACCAACATGGGTACTAGGTACACAACATTAGCATCGGCCACATTGCTTCCGTAAGGCAATATATGACAAACTTATTTCACTTTCTATCTACCAAATCCACTTGCAATGCTCTGGTTGGCCTGGGGTTATAGTAGACACTTGTCCAAGATTCCACACAGTGGGACTGAACCTGGAACCCTGTGGTTGAGAAGTAAACCTCCTGCCACACAGCCATGCCTGCACCAATAATTCATATTACATTTGAGCACACTGATTTTCAAAAAAGAATAAAAAACTAAATTCATTTTAATATTGTTGTTAATGTTTTGGGTTTTTTTTTTTGTAGCCTTATGCTAGCATAATCATTTAGTTACCAGGAAATATGTGGCACACTTCTCATAGGGTGGGGGTAAAAATGAAATACCATCACATTTAAAGGGCAAGAATTTTAGGCTAGATATAACCCCACCACCACTACCACCACCACCTCTACCACCACTACCACTATGCTTACACACACACACACACACGTTCACACATGCATATAGACTGCAGCCCTAGATGTGATTCTAAGTACATACAATTTCACATTGCTGCTATTAATGATGATGACAATGATTATTATTGTTGTTGGCACTCCGTCGATTACGACGTCGAGGGTTCCAGTTGATCCGATCAACGGAACAGCCTGCTCGTGAAATTAACGTGCAAGTGGCTGAGCATTCCACAGACACGTGTACCCTTAATGTAGTTCTCAGGGGTATTCAGTGTGACACAGTGTGACAAGGCTGGCCCTTTGAAATACAGGTACAATAGAAACAGGAAGAAAGAGTGAGAGAAAGTTGTGGTGAAAGAGTACAGCAGGGTTCACCACCATCCCCTGCCGGAGCCTAGTGGAGCTTTTAGGTGTTTTCGCTCAATAAACACTCCGCAATGCCCGGTCTGGGAATCGAAACCGCAATCCTATGACCGCAAGTCCGCTGCCCTAACCACTGGGCCATTGACCCTCCACGATTATTATTATTATTATTATTATTATTATTATTATTATTATTATTATTGAGTGAGAGAGCAGTGCATGCCATCAAAGTGACACTGGGGAAAATATACAAAGCCCAGTATACCCATCATGACTACTCACCTGATAAGGGTATTATTATTATTATCATTATTATGGTAACATTGATGGGGACGGGACCATTATAAATATCATATGATAATCATTTAACTCGCCATCCTGCTTCCTCATAAATCTGTTATGTTGGGATTATGTAGGAAATGCTTATTGTTATTTGGCACTGACAATGGTTTACCTTTCATTTATCTTTTACTTGTTTCAGTCATTAGAGTGGTGGCCATGCTTGGGCTCTGCCTTGATGGGTTTTAGTCAAACAGATTGATCCCAGTAGTTATTTTTTTAAAAGTCTTATACTTATTCTATCAGTCTCTTTTGCTGAACTGCTAATTCACAGGGACATAAACAAACCAACACAGGTTGTCAAGTGATGATTGGGAAACAAACACATACATACACATATATATGTATATATGCATGCATATATACACACATATGTACATACACACACACACACACACACACACGCACACACACACATACAAGGGGGTACCCAAAAGAAACCAGAATTTTGCAATATTATTTTATTCACTTAGTTTTACATGTTTACAATTTTATCACCTTCAAAATATTCTCCATTTGAAGGAATGCATCAATCCAGGCATGTTTTCCACTATTCGAAGCAGCGCTGGAACTCTTGTGAAGTGATGCCTTTTTAATGCCTCTGTCATTTTTTTTTTTTTTTACCTCTTCTGCATCTACAAATTCTGTAGTACCAGCTTTTGTCACCATTGATAACCTATGAAAAAGTGAGATAATTGTCTCAGTATTAATATTGAAAGTATTAAAACTGAAAGTATCTCA
>NC_068983.1:16506248-16519552 GCF_001194135.2 Octopus bimaculoides | reverse complement strand
TATATATATATATGTATGTATATATATATATATATATATATATATACATACATATATATATATATACACATACATATATATGTATGTATACTTGTGTGTGTGTGTTTATGGTAGTATATGATGTTGACTCTGGCATAATCAAAATATTTCGAAATGGTTCACTCAAATTAAACTTCTTTTTACTTCATCCACCAAAATTTTTCAAATATTCATCATGGAAACTTCAATATTACTGTTTCAATTCTTTCCTCGGGGATTAAAGCAAGAATTCAAAATATTTACTTCCTTCAATTTGCAATTGAATCTCTGAGTATGTGCATGTATGTGTCTGTATGTAGTTTTAAATACCTTTCCTTTATATACAAACTTATAAACACAGAAGCACACACATATACACACAACAGAAAGAAGAAATAATAATTTCTTAATTAATTAACACACAAGGGACAAAAATGAAGAAATAATGTGAAAATAGATTTTTAAATATTTCAGAAATTCTTTATTTCTGGATAAAGAAAAAAAAAAAAAAAAATTAAAATAAAACTCCAAATGATATAAATAAGTAAGTGCTGGCATGTGTGATAACTTGAGCAACTGTCTTCTAATATATCCCCAGACAGATCAATACCTCGTGAGTGTATTTACAGGATGGAAACTGTGTGGAATTTCACTCTAACTCACTCACTTATCCACCTTTTCTCTCTCTCATATTCACCTTGTACATTGACCTTAGAGCTTTATATCTCTCCCCAATCATGGAATCTATGTATTCACCTTTTCAGTAAGATATTTGTTCCTGTCCTTCTAATATACTTTCATGATGATGATGCTATGTCATCTTCATCATCATTTTAATGTTCACTTTTCCATGCTTGAAGTTTTTATTGAAGCAGATTTTCTACAGCTGGATGCCTTTTCTATCATCAACTCTTGTCTGTTTCCATAGTAATATTTCCCTGCTGCCAGACATGTTTTTACAAAATATTGAAAATAAATGACACTGCTTATATGACTGTAACACTCATTTACAACAATCCTACAATGTCAAGACAAGGAGACACAAACATATACAGTGAATTGTTCCTTGAGCAAGACACTTTATTTTGCATTGCTCCAGTCTATTCAGCAGGAATGGTTGCCGGCGGAGTGCTGGGGTATCCCCCCCCTCTTTAGTAATATCTTTACTGCTCTGCTGAATGGTTTGAAGAGAATTATCATATATAATTATCATATATGCTTGTGATGACACAGGCATCTAAAACAATTAGCCAAGGCATGGTATAAGCTATCAAGTTGCACATTTGATAGTTGTAAAGTAATCTGTGTAGGCATTTGTGTATATATTTTATAAGAAGTGCCAATCACTTAAAATGGAAGTAAGTTGTGGAGGAGGGAGACCCAGGAAAACATGGAATAAAGCATTGAAGGCCAATCTCAAAATGCTGAGTGTTATGAAGATGACAGAGGACTGAGATATGTGGCACATTGTTGTACTTAAGAAGACCTGCCCACCACAACAGAATTGAGATCCTAAAACCAAGGTGCAAATTAAAAAGCATTGGTGTGGGTGCTGGTGCCATGTAAAAAGCACTGATGATAGTGCCACATAAAAAACATTCAGTACACTCTGTAAAATGGATGGCATTAGGAAGGGTATCCAGCTGTAGAAACCAAGCCAAAACAGACTATGGAACCTGGTACAGTCCCTGGCCTTGCCAGTTCCTGTGAAGCTATCCAACCCATGCTAGCATGGAAAAAGGGTGTTAAATGTTGATGATGTTGATGATTTTATAGGTGTATATTGGTGTAGAACAGGGGCTGGCAAACTTTTTGGCTTGTGGGCCAGATTGACTTTTGGGGGCGTGCCCATAGGCCAGATGGTCATATGGAGTCTTCATGTATACCATTCGCCATTCACTTACGATAGAACAATTTTGAGTTTTATTATTACTCTTACTAAGTTAAATTCATGGTTTTTAACCTTGTCCGTTCATGCACCTTGCTCTTTCAAATTGTCTTCATTGGCTCAAAATTTGTTAATGGAAAACTATTGATACATTAATGAATATAAAGGTGTTAAATGCCCCATTGTGGAATTTTACATGACTTCAAATATATTTGTCTCAAAAAGTTGTTATGTCACAACTTCATATCTATTGATACATGGAATTTGATGACCCCCTCATTAGTTTCTTCTCCAGGGAAAAATCAATAGAAAATTTTTTTAAATATTAGAATTATATAAAAAACATTTCTTAGTTACACATATCAACGGGACATGTGTTTCTGATTGTTGTTTGATAATTTTTCAACATCAGGTGAAATTGTTGTCGTTGAAAGAAGCAAAATGTCATCAAGATGGTCATCACACAAATAAAGTACACAAAAAATTTGTGTACTTTATTTTAGAGAAAAGTTGCTCACATGAATACATACTTCCAAAAAGAGACATCAAAATTTTGGCATTTTCCAGTAGATTTGGGAAATTACATTTTTCTACTTGTTGAATTGTTCATCCATCAACTCCATACACAACATGGACAAAAAATTTTTCTTAAGAAAATACATATTTAAATAAATTTTTATATTATGATTAGCAATAGCGAAACCAGTCGACAAACACAATACACGATATATTAAAAATTACATTTAAACTATGTAAAGTGTGTGCATTTTCCTTCTTTAATTTATATGTATATATATATATATATATATATATATACACACACACACACATATATATTCCATCCACCTAGTCCATTCACTAGGTTTTGGTTGGCCTGAGACTATAGTAGAAAACACATGCCCAAGGTGCCATGCAGTGGGACTGAACCCAAAACCAAGTGGTTGGGAAGCAAACTTCTTATGACATAGCCATGCCTATATAAATATATATTTCATATATATATCAAAAGGATGTGTTATAATACTATTCCACAGCCATCCCAACAATCCAATAATGCTAATCCACATATATAAAAACAGCCATACCAACAATCCAACATTCCTCCATCATCAGCTGCCCCACGGATATCATTATGGTTTCAACACCTAAGCAGTACCATTTAATCCGGCTGTGTCAACAGCACTAAAATAAGTGTTGTTTGGGAACAAACAAACCAAAGAAACCTGACATCCATGCATCATATATGCTCCGCAATCTTGATTCTTTTTGAACTACCAAAATAACTTGGAATTTATGAAAGGAAAGCTTTATATTACTCAGAACATGTAAAACAAGTCTTGTGTTTTGGGAGGGTCATTACATCAATAACAATAACACACACTGGTTCAATATCACTTCTTTATTGTTAGTCAGTTGGTTAGATATCTAATCAACTAATTCAGTGGTTCTCAACTGGGGCCCATGTGGCCCTTGGGGGTCCATATAAGATATTTTCTTAAAATTTATGTGCGATAAACTGCTTATACTTTTACAATACACAAAGTATTTTAATTTTTTTTATACAATTCATAATAATATTTAATTATAAAAATACAGAAGGATTCTTTTTTTTATATATCCACTGAATGGTTATGGGGGCTTAGTATGAGATAGGAATCAAAAGGGTGTCCACAGGCAAAAAAATGGATGAAACCATTTATTTAATGTGCTGGTTAAACAATTACTTTTGTCAAAGTCCTTTCATTGCTATTTGTTGCCTCACCAATTACATGCCTCCTCTCTTCAAGTTCTGTTTTGAGTCTCAAGTACAAAAACGAAACAAGCATGGATGTTTAGGACAAACTTATGGAAATGTTTTTACAAATGGTAAATCACAGTCACTGACAGTTCCAAATTATCTGTGTCACTCTTATTCCATCTTTCTGCCTTTCTGTCTCATCTGAAACAGCTACCATGAGGTTGTAGAAATATCCTTCTACCTCAGGCATAATATGAAACCAATATCAGAATACTACAAACTATAATTTCCTTCAGCTGAAAAACTCAATGTCTCTTAATTTTCTGTTAGATGAGTGTTTACTGGAATCTTCTTTCCAACTGAGAATGTATATGCTATTATTTTCAAGAGCAGCAGCTAAAAGTAACCCACAGGGAGGACTGGAGTCAAAGCCATTCAGCCATTTTGAAGATCCACAGGTGACTGAGGATCCAGTTTTGGTTAGTCTGTAGAAAATATACAAGCAAAGGAATACAGAATATATATAAAGCTGAATTGTAAATATAGCACACACACACACACGCACACACAAATACACACACACACACACACACACACACACACACACACACAAATGTGAACAAATAATATAATATTATGAATTATAAATTTAGAATATATACAAAACATTAAATAATCATATATAATAAATATAAAATATAACTATAGAATATATCTGAATATGACATAAAAATCTATACATAAATATAAAATATGTATTATATAAATACATACACACACACATACAACTATACAGTTCATATGTTAATATGAAATATAAATATATAATTATGATACATAGAATTTAGTTCAGGCAGTGGTCATTCTAAAAACAAGGGACATCATCATCATCGTTTAACGTTCGCCTTCCATGCTAGCATGGGTTGGACGATTTGACTGAGGACTGGTGAACCAGAAGGCTGCACCAGGCTCCAATCTGATCTGGCAGAGTTTCTACAGCCGGATGCCCTTCCTAATGCCAACCACTCTGAGAGTATATATATATATATATATACACGTGTGTGTATATTTGTCTGTCTATCTAATTATTCATCCACTCCTTCCCTCTCCCCAACTCTCTCTGTTTAATCTATCTGTCAACAGACAGATAGACATAGATGCCAATAGGTACAGTAAATACATGTGGGATCATACAATCGGCATCGCAGAGACAGCAGACATGAGACAGAAAGTATGACATATAGTGGAAATATTGGAAATTTAGAAGGCAGCTCATACTGATTCTGAAAATGGACAACAGACATTGTAGTGATGCAGGGTAGCTGATGTATAGAGACATTGGAAAAGAGATATTGTAAGGACACAGGATAGCTTATGCTATGGCAAAAATGGACTAGAGGCATATTATAGTCACAGGACAGTTGATGTTATGGATAAATGTAGGGATACAAGTCAGGTAATTTTATCTTTTATCATTTGTCTGTTTCAGTCAATGGATTGTGACCATGCTGGGGCACTATCTTGAGGGGTTCAGTTAAATAAATCAACCCCAGTACTTATTTTTGTAAGTCAGGTACTTAGTCTACTGGCTACTTTTGCCAAGCCACTAGGTAATGGAGAAGTAAACAAACCAACACTGGTTGTCAAGGTGGTGGAGGACCAACATAATAGAAACACAAAGTCACACAAACACACACGTGTATATACACACACACACACACACACAATGGGCTGTTTTTCAGTTTTCATCTACCAAATCCACTCACAAGACTTTGGTTGGCCCAGGGCTATAGTAGGTGATGCTAGCCTGAGGTGTTATGCAATGAGATTGAACCCAAGACTACATGGTTGGGAAGCAAGCTTCTTAATCACACACCCATGTCTGTGCCTATGGAGTAAATAATAAGAAAGCAAGGATAATGCCATTTGAAGAGAGAATACAATGAAATCCAAAGAATTTACAATAAAGATGACAAAGCCTTACCTGATCGCTGGCAATGGTTTTGTCAGAATCACTTCATTGGTATGCAGTCCAAATATTGAAAGAGTCTGATACTGGTCTCCACGAGAAATTACCATAGCCAATTTCTGGCCAACCCCCAAAAGTAGCTGAATTGGTTTTGCAGTTTGAGTTATTTTATATTGTTGAACCATATTTAGTTCTGACTGAAACTGATAAACCCTGATTAAAGTATCTTCACCATCATCAGACTGGAAACAGATCTTTAAAAGACTCTGATTTTCAACTAACAGATGAGGAATAATAGAATAATTTGGACAGGAAACAGTTTCAATATGCGATTGTTCATGTTCTGAGTTCATTCTTCTGATATAACAAAATCTGTTATCACTGCTAATTAGTGTATACGAAGAGAGTTCTTCTGATGAAATGATTTTTGTATCAATTATCCAATATTGATGTTGTCCCATTAATGTTGTTAACAACTGACTTGATTGTAAGTCCCATATTTTAATTGTTAAGTCAACAGAACCAGTGACCATAATTGATAATCTTTCACAAACATCAATGCTGTATACAGCTGAAACATGGCCAATGAACTGTGACTGTGGGCCTAGACAGATTTCCCAGCTGTGAATGATGCCATCAAAAAATGACATATAAACAAATTTATCCATCAATTTCACAGTACTCACTGATTTGTGTTGAGGCAATATTAGCTTTTCGCCACCCGGATATTGCCATATAGTGACAGAATGGTCATCAGAACCTAGAACAAGAGAATATTATTAAGTTTAAAGAAAACATTAACATTTCATTTTTATATTTGGTTTGCAAGATTTTTGATCTGAACCATGCATTGAAACAAATTTTTTAGTACCATGAAGGATCAATATACCAAAGATAAAAAAACACACACACTGGTTCTGTTTCACTTCTTTTATTATTTTATTTTATTCTTTTATTATTAGTTAATCTGATAAGGCAGTGAGCCCGCACTGGGTAGAAGGGCTGAATTGTAATTTAAAAACATATCTACTGGCTGCTTTCCTGTAGAACTCGATAATGATCTCTCCTTTTTCCATTATTTTCGGTTGGCCATGTGATTAGGAAGCTTGCTTCCCAGTTACAGGTTCAGTCCCACTGTGTGACACCTTGGGTAAGTGTCTTCTTCTGTAGCCTCGGGCTGACCAAAGCATTGTAATTGAATATATACATACATACACATGTACGTACGTACATACATACATACATAGTTATACACACATACAAACTCATAACAAGCTTTGTTTAGCTTCTGACAACCAAACCAACTCGTAGGTCTTTGGACACTCAGCTTATACTATCATCAAAGAATGAATACAACACTGAATATAACTTGATATTATCTATAAAACAACATTTTAAAATTATTGTTTCAATACCCTTACCAGAAGCCAATCTGCCATCGTGATAATGAAGAGCCATAATCCTGTTTGAGTGACCCCTAAAGAACTCCTCACTGTACATATTACACTGTTTTAGAGGTTCCAATTGTTTTGATGTTACTTTCAGAAAAAGCGTCTTATAATACGAAGCAGAACGTGGTGCAGAGTCAACTTTGATATAATGCTGCCAACAACAGTGACGCCAGACTTCAGGCAGGGAGTCAAGGAGCTGATACCAATGTCGACTCACTAATAAACAATTAAGAATAGATTTAGCATCAAGGTATGTTGCAATAATGGTAGAAATTTCTCTTGGAAGTAATTTGAAAAAATCTCGATATATTAATGTTGGTAAAAGTTGTGCTAGGTAAACTAACTGGGAACTACTACCGATGGAGATTAAATGGTCAAGAGTTTGGTTCCTTTCATCGTCAGACCATTTAAGAAACTGGTGTCCTGTGGCCAGCAACCATTCCTTGAAGTCAGACATTTCAACAAGATATTTGAGATCTGGAAAAATAAAAGAAACTTTGTCATATTTGGAATATATCAATGCAGGGAAAATTTATTGTAAAGGAAACTAAAAAATTTTCCATTGATATAAATCTTTGACTCCACAACTGAATCATTAGGCTTATTAGAAATAGCAGCCTAACATCCTTGAAATCACACCCTATTAATAATGGTTTTACATTTTGGCACAAGGCCAGCAATTTTGGGGGAGGAGGCGGTAAGTCGATTACATTGACTCCAGTGTTCAACTGGTACCTATTTTATGAACCCTGAAAGAATGACAGGCAAAGTCAACCTCAGCAGAATTTGAAATTGGAATGTAAAAGACAGACAAAATATTGCTAAGCATTTTGCCCAACATGATAATGATTCTGCCAGCTCACTGTCTTACACCCTAATAATAATAAAAAAGAAGGCTACATTGGACAAAGCTGGAATGACTTCTTTAATTATAGTCTTTTCAATTAGGGCAGACTGTAAAAAAAAAAAGAAACCCTCAGAAAGCTGGAGAATAAGATGAATCTTCAAAAAAACTAAAAGTCAGCTTTCTAAGCCATAGAATCCTTACTATACAAACACTTATACTTCCAAGTTATGAAAAGGACTACAAAATAACCATGTTCAACTGGTACTTATTTTATTGATCCTAAAAAGATGACAGGAAAAGTTGACCTCAGCAGAAGTTGAACTCAGAACATAAGGACAGATGAACTGTCACTAAGCATTCTGCCCAGTGTGTTAACGATTCTGCCAGCTTCATCATCATCATCGTTTAATGTCCGCTTTCCATGCTAGCATGGGTCGGACAATATGACCAGATGGCTATACCAGGCTCCAATCTGATTTGGCAGAGTTTCTACAGCTGGATGCCCTTCCTAACGCCAACCACTCCGAGAGTGTAGTAGGTGCTTTTATGTGTCACCTGCACGAAGACCAGTCAGGCGGTACTGGCAACGGCCATGCTCAAAATGGTGCATTTTATGTGCCACCTGCACAGGAGCCAGTCCAGCGGCACTGGCAACGATCTCGCTCGAATGTCTTTACACGTACCACCAGCACAAGTGCTAGGAAGGCGACGCTGGGCACAGGTGCCATCACGATTTTGTTTTCGCTTGCCCCAACAGGTCTTCGCAAGCCAAGTTTCATGTCCAATGAAGGAGACGACGTTGGCATGGGTGCCAGTCATCGAATTTAGTTCAATTTCGATTTCACTTGCCTCGACAGGTCTTCGCAAGCAGAGTTTAGTGTCCAATGAAGGAAGGAAGGTACGCATAAGTGGGCTGGCTACAAAAAGGAAAAATACATTGGACAAAGCTGGAATGACTTCTTTGATTATAGATTGTAGGCCTGCTCAATTAGGACAGACTGTAAAACAAGAAACCCTCAGAAAGCTGGAGAATAAGATAAACCTTAAAAACTAAAAGTCAGTTTTTTAGGTTATAGAATCCTTACTGTACAAACCCAGCTTATGGCTTCAACTACTTCCTATTCATATTGCCAAGTTATGAACATACTGCAAAATAACCATTTCTCAGTTGACTTCTTGAAGATTATTTCTTCAGCAGCTATTCAGCTTGTGAATTATTTCATCTCATAAATACACACAGTGACAGATCACTACCAAACATCATATCATTATTAGTCTACAGCTTGTCTAGAATCAACCACTTATTCACGTTTCTTCACACTTGATATTGCTTCCTTTCAAAATAAGAATTACCCTCTTATCTTAATCCTCTGAACTATAACATTACATCATATTCGTCTATTCTTGTCCAGCCATTTGAAAAACCATTTATCATCTCTATTTTCTCTTTCTTACTATATAGTACCATTACTCTGACCCCGTACAGTAAGATTTCCATGAGGAGCTATAATCACTGTATAAACTCAAAACATTATTCTCTAATCTTCTTCAATAACAACGAATTCTAATCTATATTCCACCAATACTTTTTAGGTCACCTGAAGTGTAGAATTAATCCATTATTTCTACTGGCTTATCAATGATATTTACAATGTTTGTCTCATAGCTGCATTGCATACCAATCCACTGTTGACCACTTGAAGGTCATTATGCCAAACCACTGAAAATAATGACCTTTATTTTTCTTGTATAAACGATATATCATAACTTTTACATATTAATGTAGGTAAGATGTTTCCTTTGCAACCACATGATTTTGGGTTCGGTTCCACTGCATGGCACTTTGAATAAGTGTCTTCTATTACAGTTCCAGGCTGACCAAAACCTTGTGAGTGGAATTGGTAAACAGAAACTGAAAGCTCATCATATGTATGTACAATTGTGTGTATGTGTGTGTGTGTGTGTGTGCATGATTGTATATTTATCTATCCATGTTTGTGTGTGTGTATGTTTATGTGTGTAAGTGTATGTCTGTGCTTGTGTTTATCTATCCATATCTACACATCATGGGATGGTTGTAAATAAACATCATAGTCATACAAGCGAGGTTATTCATTCCCAGTTTTCCATGTAAAACATGTCTAGCTATAGAAAAATATTACCTTGCTTGGCAATAGGTGAGGGTTGGCAACAGGTGAGGGTTGGCAATAGGAAGGGTTAGGGTTAGAAAATCTGTCTCAACAAATTCCATCTGACACAGACAAGCATGAAAAAGTGCACATCAAATGATGATAATGATATTGTAACAAGTGTAAAGTTTTCCAACGTTTGCCTCTTTTTTAAGACTGTACGTTGTGGTTTGAGAGAAATTTGGCTGCTATTCCTAACAGTTTAGATGATCCCATAGCATAGCACAGTGACAGTGAACCCATGATACTCATATCATCAGTGATATGTCATAAGTTTTTGGTTGACACATAAAGGACTTTAAAAAAAAATCTCTCTGCAATATCCTCTTATAAAATTAACGACTGTGTGGTAAGAAGCTTGCTTCCCAACCACATGGTTCCTGGTTCAGTCCCACTGCATGGCACCTTGTGCAAGTGTCTTCTACTATAGCTTCAGGCTGACCAAAGCCTTGTGAGTAGATTTGGTAGACAGAAACTGAAAGAAACAAGTCAGCGAGCTGGCAGAAACGTTAGCATGCCAGGCGAAATGCTTAGCAGTATTTCGTCCGCCGCTACGTTCAGAGTTCAAATTCCGCCGAGGTTGACTTTGCCTTTCATCCTTTCGGGGTCAATAAATTAAGTACCAGTTACACACTGGGGTCGATGTAATCTACTTAAACCCTTTGTCTGTCCTTGTATGTCCCCTCTGTGTTTAGCCCCTTGTGGGCAATAAAGAAATAAGGAACTGAAAAAAGCCTGTTGTATGTATATATGTATATATCTATGTGTGTGTCTATCTTTGTGTCTGTGTATGTCCCCCCACTACCACTTGACAACCGGTGATGGTATGTTTATGTCCCTGTAACTTAACGGTTTGGCAAAAAAGACCAATAGAATAAGTACTAGACTAAAAAAAAAGTTCTGGGGTCGATTTGTTCAACTAGAACTCTGCAAGGAAATGCCACAGCATGGCCACAGTCTAATGACTAAAACAAGTAGAAAATAAAAAATAATTAGAATACATGTTAAACATGTGATACTACAGCAATAGTGTTATTGCAAGAATTGAAATTTCAACATACTGAGCTAAAAAAATTTGCCAACAATGATATAGACTAGTGGTTCTCAATTGGGGCCCACACCACAAAATAGTAAATTAGGGATACACAATAATATTTTAAGGGTCTCAGAAAAATGTTGCTTTAGATGTATGTATTACAAGAAACAACCAGGTTTCTTTCTTTAACATTTTACTTAGTTCAACCAATGCAATTAAAGTGTGAAAAACAAAATAGGAATTTTGAAAAAAGTTTCTATAAAAGTAGTTTTTAAACATTGAATGGCTATTAGGGCACACCAAAATAAAATAGTAATCAAAGGGGTCCATAGGTTAACAATAGTTAAGAACCCCTGATATAGGGGTTCATTTTGTAACTTATCTTCAGCTGGGGAAAAAAATAGCTGTTAATTTAGTAACTGTTAAAAATAGCTGTTAATTTATCCATTCAAAATATTCTACCTGCTTTATATTCAAACCAGACAGATCCAGCCTCTCATACTTACTCTACAATGTCATTCTAAAAATAATTGATCACATCACTGAAATCTTGAAGCTACAAGATAAAGTGCAATTAATCCAAAATAATATGAATAAATTCAACTTTACAATGAAAGTAAACAAAGTTTGTCTTTAGAAGCATTGAGATGTATTGTAAGATACAGAAATAAATTTATTTCTCAAACGCGTGGTAATGCTATTAATAGCGTGATCAGGATAAATTATCCATATAATGCAGAAAAATACGTTACCGGCCAGCCATGAGACTCATGGCTGGCCGGTAACGTATTATATGGATAATTTATTCTGATCACGCTATTTATAGCATTATCACACATTTGAGAAATAAATTTTTTTCTGTACCTTTAATATGAATAAAACTAGCACTCCATCAATTACAGCAAAGAGGGTTCCAGTCAATTTGATCAATGAAAGAGCCTGTTCATGACATTAATGTGTAAGTGGCTAAGCACTACACATGTGTGTCCTTAATGTAGTTCTCAGGAAGATTCAGCGTGACACAGAATGTGTGTGACAAGGCTGGGTTTTGAAATACAAGTACTACTCAATTTTTCCCACTGAATGGATTAGAGCAAAGTAAAATAAAATGTCTTGGTCAAGAACACAATATGCCACAGGGAAGTGAACTCACAACCTAAGGATTGTGAGCTGAACACCCTAACCACTAAGCCATGTGCTTCATGAATAAACAAGTATTACATTTGACAGAGTAATTTGAATGCAAAAGGGTGGAAGACAGACCCAGCAAGAACACAATTTTTGTAGTTTTAGAATATAATAATAGTATAAGTGAAATCTAAACTGTGGTTGATATATTACACTTTAAGTCACTCTCATGTAAACCTTGCTGCTTAAAATTTTGAGGACAGAGTTATTTCAAATAGCTGTAATCCCAATGGTTGTCTAGAATTTCACTTTTGTTTATTGTTTGTTGGATTAAGAAGAAAAGCTGTATATATATATCTGTCATTGACTTAGCTGTAATTTCAAGACATGCAGAGACTTGCATGGCAGTGGTGGAGGGGCTTATCTCAAAATAAAGTATAGAAAAATTTACTGTGAGATATGAATATTTTCAAGCTGAAATATAGAAATAAGAACAAGAAACTGGATAACTACTTACATTAAATATGTTAACATTAACTTAACTGCTGTTTTTTCATGCAAAGAAAGTCTATGAGTTAATCTCAAAACAATTCAATTTTTCTTCTCTACCAACCAATATACAATCTTGCATTTTTACTTAATGGTTCTTTCATCACTACTTCTACAGAACAGTGAAGTTTTGTTATGCCTTAAGCCTTCAATTACAGAATGAGTCACAGAGTACTCTTGTGATATACTGTGCATCTTAAGCATTTTTACACTTAGCAGAGCCCATCCCTCTTAAGGTCTGACAATAGACTTTTCTTTCTCTCTCTCTCGCATATATATATATATATATATATATCATCATCATCATCATCATCATCGTTTAACGTCCGCTTTCCATGCTAGCATGGGTTGGACGATTTGACTGAGGACTGGTGAAACCGGATGGCAACACCAGGCTCCAGTCTGATTTGGCAGAGTTTCTACAGCTGGATGCCCTTCCTAACGCCAACCACTCAGAGAGTGTAGTGGGTGCTTTTACGTGTCACCCGCAC